>NC_090158.1:0-70000 GCF_017916325.1 Leishmania martiniquensis
AATTTTAATTTTAAATTTTAATTTTTAATTTTACCCAAATTTTAAATTTTAAATTTTTTAATTTTAATTTTAATTTAATACTTCACTTTAATTTTCTAATTTTAATTTTTAATTTTAATTTTAATTTTTAATTTTAAATTTTAATTTTTAAATTTTAATTTGACTAATTTTGACCTTAATTTTAATTACTTTAATTTTAATTTTAATTTTAATTTTTAATTTTAATTTTTAATTTTAATTTTAATTTTATCTTAATCTCATTTCAATTTTAATTCTTAAATTTTAATTTTATTTAATTTTAATTTTAATTTTAATTTTAATTCTAATTTAATTTTAATTTTAATTTTGCTTAATTTTAATTTTAATTTTTAATTTTAATTTAATTTTAATTTTAATTCTTAAATTTTAATTTAATTTAATTTTTAATTCTTAATTTCTTAATTTTAATTTTACTACTTAATTTTAACCTAATTTAATTTTTAATTTTAATTTTAATTTTAATTTTAACTTTAATTTTAATTTTAATTCTTAACTTTAATTTTAACTTATTAATTCTAAATTTTTACTTTAATTTTTAAATTTTAATTCTTAATTTTAATTTTAATTCCCATTTACTTAATTTTAATTTTAATTCTTAACTTAAATTTTAATCTTAATTTCAATTTTAATTTTTAATTTTAATTCTTAACTTTACCTTAATTTTAATCTTAATTTTAATTTTAATTCTTAATCTTAATTCTTGTACTTTTAATTTTAATTTTAATTTTAACTTTATTTAATTTTAATTTTTAATTTTAATTTTAATTTTACTACTTAATTTCAATTATTTAATTTTACTTCTAATTTCTAATTTTAAATTTTAAATTTTAATTTTAATTTTAATTTTTAATTTTAATTTTAATTTTAATTTTTAATTTTAATTTTAATTTTATTTTAATTTTTAATTTTAATTTTAATTCTTAATTTTTAATTTTAATTTTTAATTTTTAATTTTAATTTTAATTTTAATTTTAATTTTTAATTTTTTAATTTTAATTTTAATTTTAATTTTACTTAATTTTAATTTAATTTTTAATTTTAACTTTAATTTTAATTTTAATTTATTTAATTTTAATTTTAATTTTAATTTTTAATTTTAACTTAATTTTAATTTTAATTTTAATTTAATTCTTAATTTTAATTTTAATTTTACTTAATTTTAATTTTAATTTTAACTTTAATTTTAATTTTTAATTTTAATTTTAATTTTTTAATTTTATAATTTTAATTTTAATTTTAATTTTAATTTTACTTAATTAATTTAATTTTTAATTCTTAATTTTAATTTTAATTTTAATTTTAATTTTTAATTTTAATTTTAATTTTTAATTTTAATTTTAATTTTTAATTTTAATTTTAATTTTAATTTTAATTTTTAATTTTTAATTTTAATTTTAATTTTTAATTTTAATTTTAATTTTTAATTTTAATTTTAATTTTTAATTTTTAATTTTAATTTTTAATTTTAATTTTTAATTTTTAATTTTAATTTTAATTTTAATTTTAATTTTTAATTTTAATTTTAATTTTTAATTTTTAATTTTAATTTTAATTTTAATTTTTAATTTTTAATTTTAATTTTAATTTTTAATTTTAATTTTTAATTTTTAATTTTAATTTTAATTTTAATTTTAATTTTTAATTTTAATTTTTAATTTTAATTTTTAATTTTTAATTTTTAATTTTAATTTTAATTTTTAATTTTAATTTTAATTTTAATTTTTAATTTTTAATTTTTAATTTTAATTTTAATTTTTAATTTTAATTTTTAATTTTTAATTTTTAATTCTTAATTTTAATTTTAATTTTAATTTTAATTTTAATTTTAATTTTTAATTTCTTAATTTTAATTTTTAATTTTAATTTTTAATTTTAATTTAATTTTAATTTTAATTTTTAATTTCTTAATTTTAATTTTAATTTTAATTTTAATTTTTAATTTTAATTTTAATTTTTAATTTTTAATTTTTAATTTTAATTTTAATTTTAATTTTTAATTTTAATTTAATTTTAATTTTTAATTTTTAATTTTAATTTTTAATTTTAATTTTTAATTTTAATTTTTAATTTTTAATTTTAATTTTAATTTTTAATTTTAATTTTAATTTTTAATTTTAATTTTAATTTTAATTTTTAATTTTTAATTTTAATTTTAATTTTTAAATTTTTAATTTTTAATTTTTAATTTTTAATTTTAATTTTAATTTTTAATTTTTAACTTAACTTTAATTCTTAATTCTTAATTTTAATTTTAATTTTAATTTTAACTTTAATTTTTAATTTTTAACTTTTAATTTTAATTCTTAATTTTAATTTTAACTCTTAACTCTTAATTTTAACCTTAACTTTTAACTCTAATCTTAACTTTTAACTCTTAACCTTTAACTCTAACCTTAATCTTAACTTAACCTTAACTCTTAATCCTAACCTTAACTTTAACCCTTAACCCTTAACCCTTAACCCTTAACCCTTAACCCTTAACCCTTAACAGTAGCCTCGTACAGCCTTTTCTGGTAGCGGTTGATTTCGGCGAACTCCATTCATGTGACGCTGAAGGTGCGAAGACAGAGGGAAGCGGCTGGTTGAAGCGCTTTGAGGCCTCGAGATGGCGCGGCTTCATGCAGACGGTGTAGGGGAGGTGATGCAAGAGAATAAAAGCTATTAACAGGGCTTGCGGGGGGAGATTGAGACAACTGGCGGCGGGCAAGTATATTGCCATATGGCAGTGATAGGCCTCGCTGAGGAAGTGGCGGATGCCGGCAGCTGTAGAAATGGCTAAATGGCGATAACAGACTTTGGTTGTAAGAGTAAGAGGTGTTGAGGTGGAAACGCACCGTCCGCGTACTGTACATACACCGTTTGGGAGATTTGAGCAGCGGTCCGGCTGCGGAGACACGCACTGGCAGTGCTCCAAGCGCATCCGAAGGCTGCCGCGGCTCGTCGTTGTCCCAGCATACTCCTTGGGCACAGGTGCGGTGCGTACAGGTAGGGTGTTTGGCAGACGTACACATGGAGGACTGCGCACTGCGTTGCGAGCTGTTTCTCGGCGAGAGTCAGGCAGGGATTGATGAGCACTCCGTTACGTGCGGCACCGCGCATGACATGCATGGAGTGCGAAAAGGGGGCGGTATGGTTCCGGGTCGCCTTGAGCGCGAGGGAAAGCCTGCACGGGGTCGGCCGCAAAGAGCAGCCGCGGCATGGTAGCCACCGTGTCGGTGCGCAAGGCGTTGCCAGCAATGACACTCAAAGTCGTGCACAAGCCCACGCTGTAGACCAGCTCACAAATCACGCGCGCCTCTCAAGAGGATGTGAAGGCCAGAAGCGTTCAACGGACGGCCTTAGGCGCAGCAGCCAACAGCGCTGGCGAAGACATCAGCGGAGAGTCAAAAGCGGTGGAAGGTGGCGCACCCTCATTGGTATGCGGTCAGGAAACCGCCACCAAGGCGGGAGGCGGCGAAGTGGCGACGGCGCCAGCACAACGGCATCCGTGGAAGAGCGGCCATCAGACACTCCAGCCTCGGGCGGGGGGCACTCAGAATAATGCAAGAGAAAGGCGCATGCGGGCGGGAATGTGAGCTGGCGTTGGCCGGCAATCATGCGAGCAGACACGGAGCTTTGCCTCGGTGTGCCCCTCGATAGCATGACGAGGGCGTGCGGGCAACGGCCGGCAGCGGTCCGATCGCAAAAGGCAGAGAGTGGGTTCATAATCGCAAGTCTTCTCCCCGTTTCAAGGAGATGGACCGGCGTAGGGCGCACAGCTCAGAGGTGGCGTTGATGCGGCCAAGTCCAAGAACAGGGAAGCGTGCTGGGGGGGATGTGGTCGCCGCCAAAAGTGTCCGCCGCGGAAGAAGGATTTGACGAATAGGTGTATTCAGACGCGCCCTAGTCCCCCTTGGCGCCTCGCAGTCGACCACGCAAGTCTAAGGGGCACCACCACGCTTGCGCCGCAGGAGGCTACGCGCAGCGGCGACCAGAGATGTATGCGAGATAAGGGTCTTCAGCCGATCCCACCCCCTCTTCGAAACGCTGTCCATGCACCGCCAGCGCAACAAAACGCGGCTCCCTTCTGATTTGTGTCATCCTCATGCAAATGTTTGCATGTGCCAGTGCTCGCGACGGCAACACTGTGGGCCACGCATGCTGCCATTGAGGCGTCTAGCCGATGCTAGGCCCGGTATGTGCGGCGAGACCTTTTCGTAGCACCTGCAGTGCATGCGTGCGAGACAGACCCTACGTTATCAGGTCACGCTCAAGAAGCCGCTCTCCATACGGTTGCTGCAACTGTTTCGGTGATTGCAGATGTGTGCGCTTGATGGGAAACTCGGAAAGCCTCATTGTCAGGTTGTGCGCGTGGACAGTTCACTTGCAGAAAAAAAAGTTATTTAAGATGGCGGCGAAGGAGGGAATGAAGAGGATTAAGGGCTGAGGTGTACCTCTTCTTGTCGTAGGATTACTGGCTGGGGATAGCCAGTGAAAGCGGCAGGGAGGTGCAGGATGTACTCATCGATGGGTGCGGTTTGGCAGGGCCTTTGCGAAAAGCTCTGCCCGGCTCCGCTTGGGGGGGGGCGTCACTCAGTGGCAACGAGATACGCGGGTCGCTTTGTGGGGAATCTTTCGGGATCGCGGAGTCGTCATCACGAGTTGAAAGTGTGAAAACTAGTAAGCTGTGTGTCGGCCGCGGTGGCACTGGGTTTGTAGTTCAAGTCTAACCAAGATGTAAATCGATATGGGCTGCCTTGAGGTGGGGATAAATATGTATGCCCAAAAGTTATGTGAGTAGATGGCGCGCTGACTTCTGGGATCCGGGTAAGCGAGACCTTTTGACGTAGGAGGAGCCCTCAGTGGTGGTTGTTTTTTTCTTACGGGGGCGGGTGGATGGTTGAGTCTTAGGGGGGGGAGATTCCATGCCAGATGCTGCGGCAACAACGTCCCTTGTCGCGAGGAAAGGTAGAAGCAGCGGCACCACATCCGCCGACCTGCTTACTCCGAAAGCTTTTGTGTGGCTGTGGCTGTGGCTGTGTGTGTGTGTGTGTGTTCAACGCGAGAAACCATCGTGAGCTGTTCAACGAGATAGGGGGTCGATGCACTGCGTGGAGGAGAGTGCTATTTCTTTGCAGAGGGACTTAGTTAGCGCTAGGCCACGAAAATAAAAGCCGTTTGATGGGGAGATTGCGTAAAAAGCCTTTTGTCTTTACCAGGTCACTGCACAGGCAACCGCCAAGGAGTGGTCGCAAGTGAAATATCTTTCAAGCTTCCACAAACGCATTGATTTATTTAGCCGGGAAGTGCAGTTGTGGTACGATTGGATCTCTTTGAGATTATTAGTGGGAGCGAGAATGGAAGTACTACTTTATGTTTTTGTTTCTTCTCATACTGAGGAACTCTTTAGGTTCTAGCACGGCGAATACGTTCCACTTGTGCTACCTGGTAAATCTCTTTCTCGTCTGTGATACGATCAACTTTGTGCTGCCACTTTGTGATAGCGCTCAAACATAATGGACTAGGGGAGGAGGACTAATGATTTTTGCGTTTTTTCTACTGGTTGAATAGTATATGAAATACCGGGAGTAAGCGCCCATGAAGAAAAATAGAAGTTGTCAGCTGCATGGGGGTCGATGTTTGCTGCTTTCCTAGAGGTATACTCCACGGGAAGGCTTATGAGGCGCTGAGGAGGTGTCGATCAGACAATTGTAGCGCGCGGCGAAGAATAGTGGACTTGTGGTGCATTTCGTTGCGCATTATGCTCGTTCAGCGGTAAGATGATGTATGGCGAGACACCATGGTGATTGGATGAAGAGGGCCTATCAACGAGGTTGCGAACTTGGAGATGCTGCTGTAATCTTTCAGACACATGTGATCCTCTAGTATTTTTGCGTAACCACGTTGCATAAAAGCATTTTGAGTGGCACAGCGCAATGCTAACAGTCTAAGAGATCACCGAAATTTCCCATGATGCTTTGCTTTTAGAGATATACATATGATTGATCGCCTCTTTGTTCTTCTACGTTTTCCTGCTTTGGCTGCTTGCGTTGAAAGAATAGAGGAGTAAATGAGCGACGCGATGTGGGAGCCGCTCAGTTACATATCTGAGGCGCTTGGGCGTAAAACAAGCAGCGGGAGCGCGTATACGCTTCCCTCGTTGTACGAGTATACCACACGCCTTTTGTTTCTGGAAGAGGAGGAGGAGCAGCTTCGCTCTAAAATACGTAGCGAAAGAATGGGGTGGGAGTCACTGCACTTCCCCTTCTGCGACAAGATGTACAGTATGCACTACTGCATCGATAATGGTGCAAAAGATTTCGTGCAGCAGGTGCTTAGTTTGGTAGAGGCCGTCGCTGAAGACGTGTTGATGCACCATAGCGCCTATGCGACGTTCGTAAGAGGTGCCGAAGATCTTGGAGATGTAAACACGGGTGCCGAAGTAGCGTGCACGTTTTCTAACTGCGTTTTAAAGGAAAGAGCGTATGCACGAGAGGCTTATCTCTGCTATGAACTCCGATCGAGACTTCACCTTCCCCCGAGCGTATTGTCATTGCTAATTGAGGGGGATAACGTCCACTTTCTGATGCGAGGCGACACCTGTACAATACCGATAGCTGCGTCGATTGACAGTGAAGGTGCACCTGCTCGATATGCAAGCTGTGCCTTACAAGCCGAAAATCTTTATTACACGAATGGTGCTTGCAGAAGCTGTAGAGGCGACAACGAGAAGTGCTTTCTCACGGTCATCGGTGCGAGCGAAACAGGCTGTACAGCAGCCCTTCGTGTTGCAGAGACAGTGTGCGATGATGATCAGGTGGAAAGCGTCTTGCGAACATTAGCAGATGCGGCTGTGCTAACGTCCTTTGCGTGTGTTTACAATGATGGTACTGTTTACCATTACGAACACTCTGGGAAAAGGGAGAAAGTGCATCGCTCTTGTCGCGAGGGTGTGGGTGATGGTGTGGCTCATCGCACGCGTGTAGTTCGGGGCAGCAGAAGTGCGGACACCATGCATCTTGTCAACGGTGGGCCGAACAAAACGACTCCACATGAAGTAGCTGCGGTTGATCGTGCTTTGAGTCAGACGACCCTGGTAGCAACCATGCGCACGCCGAATGGTCCTTTTTACTTTGAAGTGCTGCTTCGCGCCTCACCCATTGGCGGGATGAGTGGTACGTTACTGCTCTCGTTCGAGCATGATAGCCCGCTGCACAATAATGTACTAAAGGAGGGGGACGAGCTCCTTCTCTTGCACTTTTCGAATCAAGAGGTGTGGAGAAGGGGGCCGTGCCGTCAGTGGGTTGTCGCTAGTAAGTGCGACATTGTGGAAACACAAGCAGGGCGATTCTCTGTGCCACGATGTAGCTCGTTGTCTAGTGCGCTCTTGTTCAATACAGAGCGAAGCTTTGTAGCTGGAGACAGTGCTGTCGTAATTGGTACGGCTGTGGAGGTATATCCACGGTTTCAGTGCGTGCGGGCAGCGCCTGCTTTGTTTTCGACTTTATTTCGTTACACCCCTTTTGTGTGTAAATTTTTGCATCGGCTGCATGGTCCCATTGGCTTTGTGGCTTATTCTTTTGCTCTCTGCAGTAGCTCTCCTCTCATGGCGACAGCATTGTTTCCTCGTAGCCTGGTAGATGTGGTCGGCGCGGAGACAGATGTCGATCCTGCTGTGATGCTGTACTTTTTCCGTAGTGGAGAAGATATTTTTACAGAGTGTACATACCCAAAGTTCACCGATGCCCTGCCATTTCCTCTTCATCATCTGACAGGTGCGAAGGCAAATGTGGTGGCTGGAGTAGTCACGTGCCGATTGCTGGAGATAGGATCAGTCGCCAGCCAGTGTAGCTGCTATATTATGCTGTCGGTAAGCCATGTAGCTTTCGATGGATCGAAGGTTTTGCAGTTTGCGGCGGCGGGTAGCTGACAGAGGGCGCGTAGACTTTACTTCGCGGATGGTGTTGCATAACGAGGCTTATGGCTACTCAGCGGACTGCGGTATCAATATAGCGTTGACATTTCACGGAATGATGAACGAAAGGAACGAAATTTGAAAAAAAACTTGTGCTGTTTTCATGTGCATTCACTAGCATTTTTTTTGATGTTTCAAAACTCTGTTGTCGATTCTCAAGTGTTGCGGGTGCTTCGTGCCCACAGTGATGAGACGATCGAGCTTGAGGTAGGCTGAAAATCATGTGACGGTAGTGGTCTTTGAGCAAAGACCTCTAAGATCTTCGTTTTATTTTTTTTTCACCGAAAGGTCTCTGCTTGCTCTCTCTCATAGCATCCGCCAGAGTATGTTCTCTTCATCTACAATGGATATGTAGTCTGGTGCGAAGGAGCGGGCGGAATGTGTTATTGTAATGGGGACTCTGTATGCAGTGAAGAGTATGTGGAAAGGTCTACGGAGATCTTTGCCGTGCTCTCAAGTGTTTTCACATTGTAGGTAGTTGCTGCCGTCGAGAGTGCTTCGATGCTCCCAGGGGTCGTGAGGTTTACCTGGTGATTGCAAAGTGTGGGGGCCATACTGTTACTTCGTCGACTGTTTCTCGGAGCTATGGGAGGAGGGTTATTGTAAAAGCGAGCAAAAAATGGTAGAAGGAAGAAGATAGCCTATGGACATTCTGCATGCTTCACAGAGATGGTATCACTACAGGTGAGGAATGAATCACTGAGGCGACTAAAGCGCTGCTGCGTGTGAGGCTTCTGCCTCGTCGTGTAGGTGTGTACCCTCTAGCACTTCCGTTCTTTCTGCGCGTACTTTTAAACAACCGCAAACACATCAATTGCACGCTTCGTAAATGAGGATACAAATGAAACCAAAACGTGCAAGTGATATCCGCACGCTCCAGTAAGGCTAGGCTCTCGAGCAAAGAGGCTGCCTCACCGCTAATTTAACACAGCAAAGAAGGGAGGTGGAAAGGGGGCGTTGAAAGATATATTCCGGAGCCTTCGCTTCACGTGATAGCCAAAAGGAAACAGTAGGGTATCCCATCTCAAGAAGAGGCAGGTGGCAGCACGCGTCTTTGAGGATAGGGGGCCAGACAACGGATTCGAAATCCGAAACAGAGGAGTCATCTGTGAATATCGGACATACGGTGTCCTTCTTGTGTTGCAATCCAAGGCGACAAGATAGCACTTTTCGTCATTAACGTGCTATCTGTGTGGGTTTGCTGCGATTGTGAAGGAGTCTTTAGCAGTTGCAAAAGAAAACAATGTCCGTGGAGTTTCTTAATCCCGCTGAGAGGTCGCGGTTGCTGGATGCTCTTCTAGACAGCACCTCTTCTTTCGGCGTTCTCTCCAAGAGGTTTCGAGACAGCTTCCAGCCTGGTCGCTACTCGGCCGTTTCTTGTGAGATCGGACAAATATGCAAGCAGTTTGTTGCCTCGACGGAGAGCACTGGGCTCATCTCGGCTTTGTATGTCGTGGACTACATGCGGAAACAGGACAGCATAGCTGCGAAGTCAACATTTTACGACGTGCTTATAGAACTCGAGCACGCCATTAGAAGAGACATGTTTATCGTGGAGCAGATCAAGTACACAACGAAGGAGTCGAAGGATGGCAGGAAGAGCATGGAGGCCACTCGAGCGGAGACCTTCCGTATTCACTGCGCGGCAAAGGTCTTTGCGTTTCAGCTGCTTGGCGACGCGGTCGCCGATGATGAGAAGGTTGTGTCGTATGCTTCAAAGAAGCAGGAGTCGATCGACGAGGCCCTTAACGCATGGGAGAGAGCGAGTATCAAGATAAAGGAGCCGATGGCTGACATGGAGCATTGCTGGGTGGCGAATCACGAAAAGCAGCAATGCGGCTGCTTGTACGAAACGGCCGCTGTCTTTGATGAGCAGCCTAACAAAGCTTTGGGGTTACTTCTTCCGTCGGTTGCGGCGAAGCTCCCAACGTTACCATTGCAGGAGGGCGAACTTCATTATCTCCTGACCGGTAAGTCTGCGATGCTTCTGCTGGACAGTACTGCACCAAGCGAGGCGTGGATGATAGCTAAAAGATTGGTTGTGGAGGCACGCCGG
This sequence comes from Leishmania martiniquensis, assembly GCF_017916325.1. NCBI lineage: Eukaryota > Euglenozoa > Kinetoplastea > Trypanosomatida > Trypanosomatidae > Leishmania > Leishmania martiniquensis. Next base: position 10,050 of record NC_090158.1, read on the forward strand.
TCGAAACTGTGCAAGGAGGACGAGGTGACGCTTCTGGGACTGCTGAACGAGTCGCTAGTGTCGCGTTTAGGGGTTTCTCCGCAGCAGCTGAGTGAGTTAGCGACCTATAACCCTGAGGTATGTGCGTCTGTGCTTCTAAAGGTTGCGCCAGGGCCAGCAGGGGCGCTTATTCAGTTTTTGTTGAAAGGTAACATCCCCGAGGATAATATGCAGACGATTGTCCTCCGAGCGTCATCTGTCTTGCAGCAAGTGAACGTGCGGACCTTTATTTCCACTATGATTCACAGGCTCAAGGAAAGAGGCGGCTCACCAACGAGTGCAGAGAGCTTGAATAGCTTCGCGCTGACTCTTCATCAGCTAGTGATGAAGGCCGCAAAAGAGAACAGAGAGATTTTCATCGCGGACGCTTTCCGCTCTGATTTGGAGCAGATTTTTCTCTCAAGCAGCAGCCCAGAGTTAAAGTCCAGATGGGAGGAAATGAAGCGGTAGCTGTAAGTATTGTGAGGGGCTGCAGTGCCATGCCTTTGCGTCTCTTCTTGCACAAGTATTCTGTAGACTTGTCGCGCCTTTATGGGTTTCGTAAGGTCGCTTTTAAGCTTGTGTAAGGAAACTACCTTTCTTTTGTCTTGAAAAAAATCACTTATGCGGGTTTTTTGGTCGACTATTTCGTCTCAATGTGGTGAAGATATGCAAGCCAAAGTAGAAGTTTCCCGGTATCACGCTCTGGTATCGAAGTTGCAGGGATTGGCGAAGCTGTCGTGAGCAGTGAACGAGCGGGAACTTCACCAACGAACGCGAACAAGTTGGAGAGAGCGCGTCACCGTTGCGGCGCCGCACGTGGAGTCATTTCCCGAGGCTCCTGGTGGGGAGAGGGTCAGTGGGCGTTGCTCGTGAGATGGTGTTGCTGGTCCTATTGGCATCGCTTTTTAGCTACGGCAGGGAGGCGAAACATGAGTGATTTTCGTCTCTCTCGTCCTTCATTACTTATTGTTGCCCTTTTGCTGACCGCAATACTCTTAAGGTGACCCCACGGCGCAACGTGTGTGGCACAACTTACTCTCATTTCACATGAGCCCACTTTACTTGATGCGTAGCTAGCGTACGGCAGGTGCGGCGATGGCCGACGTCAGGGTAACCTTTGCGTTTGTCACATCTAGTTCCATCGACTGTTGCGCGTTCACGCAATGTGATGACGAGCCGACTGCCAATGCATCGGAGCCGCTCTCTGGGGGGCTGCTGAATCATTCACGTGTTGCAATAGTGAAAGTACTGGACTACGACACGGGCTGTGCCCGTGTTTTTCGCATGGCGTACCCCCAAGGCGCGTGTATGCGATCCGTTTATAATGCGCTTGCAGATGCCATGGCAGCGCGCTTGAGCGAGGTGATTTGCTTCGCTCCTCCTCCCTTGTCAGCTGAAGGTTCGTTGACTCTGTGCGCGATGAACGCTTTAGAGCCCGCTGATGACATTCCTGATGTGCTGTTTTGCCAGAAAGCTGCAGTGCCGCGTCGAAGCACTGCTCCCTTATCACGCTGGCTGGTAGTCAACGTTCTTATTTGCGGAAACAATGGGGCGCTCGCCGTGGGCCACGTGCCCTGCTTGGTGCAGGTGGCGGGGGACTCCATCAACAAAGACGAAATCTGTAACAGCATCCGTGCGTTGCTTAGAATGGGGCTGGAGTGCGAGCGGCAGCTGCGAAGCTGTGCTGTGTTCTGCTGCACTGTGGAAAAGATGAGTGTCGTCTTGCGTGATCCATTCATGGACGGCACTGACGCTAGTCAAGTGGCCATTCTTTATGGCGCGGTCGACGTCGGCGAGGTTGTGCTCGTGTCGGCCCCATTGCTTTGCTCCGTTGTCGAGGCAAGGCCGTCAGTTTTGCAGGCTGTCGTATTGCGGCGATACTCAGAGGACGGGGTGACGCTTTACGACGTGAAGGAGGTGGACACTGCTCTCGTCGTGAAGCGACTTACGCGCGTACAGCTGGTGCCTCTCTAGCTGCTTTGGCCGCCGATGAGAAGCTGGAAAGAAAAAAAATAAGGAGAGACGAGAACGGGTGTTTTTCTGTTTCCTAGTCTCGTTTTATCAGTCACCGACTGGACTCATAGTTTCTCGACGAATGACCTCGAGGGGCAGTCGTAGTACTTTCGGTGCAGGAGCGGATAGCGAAGGCTGCCTTTCTACACGCCCCTGGCCATGTTTTTTTCTTCCGCATGTGGTTCTGCACGTATTCTCTCGTACCACTCTCTTCTCTTCGTTTGTTTCTGCATTCCCGGGAGCACTTTAGGAGCCAGTCTGAGGCAAGCGCGCGCTCTACATTGTATGCGCCCCTCTTTTGTTTTTCCAGCGTACAATGAGCACTAACTGGACGTTTCCGCTGCGCAAGGTGCCCACTCACGCCACCAAGGACCTTTCAGTGGCGTGGAACACGGTTCACTTATGCTACGAGCAGACGTTTTTCGGTCAGATCACGAGTTTGCGCTATAGCCACGCTGGCGGTATTCTTGGGGGCACCTCCACTAACCAATTCGCACTGCTGCGAGTTCCCCAGACGAATGGGGTGATTGTGAACGAGCAGACGGAGCGCAAGAACTATTCTATTCGCTTCCGCGATGATGACAAGCTTTGTATTCAGGCCGTAGATCAGCGCGTGATTGTGCGATCCTCGGAGACCGCGTTCGAGCGACAGTATGTTGGGCATTTGCGGGATGTGCGCTCTGCCATCTTCATAGGACACCACAATTTCGCCTCTGCGAGTGATGACACAACGGTGAAGCTGTGGGACCTGATGAGTGACGATGACCTCGGTACGGCTCGTATTCACACCGACTACGTGCGCTGCCTTGAGCCTTACTCTGGGGGCTCGTTTCTGAGCGGGTCGTACGATCACCGCGTCAACTTGTGGGACCCTCGCACTGGCATGGATGCTCCACTGCAAACCTCCGGAGGCGCCATTGCACAATCAGTAGAGGCGCTGTGCTACGTGCCGACAGAGGAGATGGTGGCGGTCGGTGCCGGCGATCGCGTTTTCATCTTCGATCCACGCAAGGGCCTTAACACACCCTTGTTTCAGGGCTCATTTCATACCAAGTCAGTTGTCACCGTGGCCTACTCACAAAAACTTCGCAGTCTCCTCACTGGGTCACTGGACTGTCGGGTGAAAATGTTTTCTTTTGACGGCAGTGAGCTGCGTTGTATTGCGCACAAGCGTTTTGAAAACGGTGTGACGTCGCTGGCGGTGCACCCGAGCTCGACAGAGTACGCTGTCGGCAGTACCAGAGGCGAGCTTAACGTGTACCACTTCAAGGAAGCGGAGAAAGAAGAGGACCCAGCCGGCAGTTCGTTTCTAGAAAAAGAAAACCCGCGCTCCAAGGAGGAAGTGCTGCAAGATAAGATGAAAGAGGTTCAGTTCCACCTCTCACGGTACCACTACGGGAAAGCGCTGAAGACGGCTTTGTATTCCCGACACCCTGATGTTCTCGTTTCCACGTTCGAGGAACTTGTGCGTCGAGGCGCGCTGCACGTGGCGCTGAACAACCAAAACGACCGTACTGTTGTGCGTGTTCTTCGGTTTGCCACTCAGTACGTGGAGAAGCCGCAGTTCACGGACACAATGCTCGTAGTGTTTGAGACAATTTTTGACATCTATAGTGCCTGCGCGGGGAAAAGTGCCTTTTTTCACCGAGAGGTTCTAAGCGCGCAAAAGAAAATCGGCGCCTATCTCGCGGTGATGCAGCGCATGGAAAGGACGATGGGCATCATGGAGATGATCGTGAACTCGGAATATCGGTGAGTGCAGGTGACTAAATGTGCGCTAACGGCGATGCTCGCCCGCTGCGCCCACATACTTTTCTTCTTCCGGCCGATAACAGAAAAATCGCAGTGTGATTTAGCGTAATGTTTCGGGTAATCTGCCGCATACTGCAAGGAATTGGTTCAACGAAAATGAAAAGAAAAAGAAGCGAGGCAACATCGTCAGCATCAAAAGCAGCATAGTGCAGACGCGAATAGCTAGACGAGTGACGGTCAGATCACTGAAAATACGCGCGTGCGCCAGGAACCGGCGAAGATGGCTGCGTCTTAGACCATGTGAGCCAGCTTGTTAAAACAAACGAGAAAAGCTCATGCATGCACAGACAATCATGAGTGTTGTGAGTGTGAACTGCCGCTTTTCGTAAGAGGCGTACAGGTGCCACATGCGACGTGTTGCCCGGTGCACTGTGAGGTGCTAAACGTGAAGGCAGCCAAGGCGGTGGAGGGGAGACGAGATGAGGAGCAGATCACCTCAGCTCTTGCTTTGTCCACACGTCGTCCCTGCCTTTTGGCATCTCATCCTCCCTGTCTTGTGCCACGGACATATAGCATTTGCGCTTTTCGCCTTATCGTACGCTTTGTGTTTTTGAGTGTTTGACGGTTGTGAGCTGACTTCCCTTCACGTTTTTCTTTCTAATTCATCGGAGGAAGCAGCTTGTACTCCTTCCTATTGCCTACACGATACCTCCACTACATTCAGCTCACTCCAAAACGATTACAATGCTTCGCCGCCTTGCTACGAGCTGCTTCCAGAAGCGCGTTCGAAGCCGCGGGTTTGCGGCTACGTCGCCGCTTTTGAATCTCGACTACCAGATGTACCGTACGGCGACTGTCCGAGAGCCTGCGCCGCAGTTCACTGGCAAGGCAGTGGTGAACGGTGCTATTACGGAAATCAACAGCAATGACTACAAGGGTAAGTACGTTGTGCTCTTTTTTTATCCGATGGACTTCACCTTCGTGTGCCCGACAGAGATCATCGCTTTCTCTGATCGACACGCAGATTTTGAGAAACTGAACACGCAGGTTATAGCCGCTTCGTGCGACTCAGTATACTCTCACTTGGCGTGGGTGAACACGCCGCGGAAAAAGGGCGGGCTCGGTGAAATGAAAATCCCGATACTGGCGGACAAGTCGATGGATATAGCCCGGGACTACGGTGTGCTGATCGAAGGCTCTGGCATTTCTCTTCGAGGACTCTTTGTGATCGACAAAAGCGGCATCCTACGTCACTGCACCGTCAACGACCTTCCTGTCGGCCGTAACGTGGACGAGACCCTGCGCGTGGTGGAGGCTTTCCAGTACGCGGATGAGAACGGTGACGCGATTCCGTGCGGATGGACTCCTGGAAAGCCCACGCTGGACACCGCTAAAGCAGAAGAATTTTTCGAGAAGAACATGTGATCTTTTACTCTTGTACACGTGCTTCATATATATATATATATGTTTATTTGTATATCTGTTTCTTCTTCACCTGAAGGCGCAAAGCAAAAAGATGAATAGAAAGAGGAGGGTGCCAAAAGAGGTAAGGGGGGAAAGCGACCGCGGCTCACAAATTCTCTGGGGCTAGGAGAAGCCGCCCAGCGGTGGCTAGCAGCCAATACCACAGTGTGGGACATGGAGGGTGCTGGGGGCGGAATGGAGAAAGGGAAACGCGACTGGGTGCTGGATCGAGTGTCCAACATTCTTTCTCTCGTCGGTTCTTGGTTCTTCGTTCCGGGTTTTACTCGCTCGTGTCTCTGCGCCATGCTGTAAACTTGGTAAGGCCCTAATGTCTCTTTTGGGTTACTACCCTTCCTTTTTTTTCGGTCTATCCTCTGTTAAATAAGCTCAGCGCGAGAGGGAGGAAGACATCCAAATGACGGCAATCGCTGGACGGTGTATCCTCGAGTAGCGCCTGCCAGTAGTGCATCTGAAAGTGACCAAGGGGTGGTGTGCTGCTGATGGCGACGTAGGACAGCACGCTTCCATGGTTGACGGATGAAGTGGTTAGCACGCCAGTAGCAGCATTCCGGCATACTCTTCTGGCTTTGAGTGTTGTTCATGTGAACCTTTCCGCTGCGACTTCTCTGTACTTCCTCCAGCCGTTTCCTTTCAACTTTTCTTTCTTCTGCTGTTGTCTCGCCTGCGCTGTAGCTTAGACGTTACTGACGCTCCCTAGAAGACTTATTCGCGGCGAAGGGATCCACCGCTGTGGCGATCGCGTGCCGCAATTGAAAAAAAAAGTAGGCGAGGTGACAGAGACCTATCGAAAGCTTACCATGACTCGTATGAGTGTGCCGCCGAAGGTCGGGAAGCGCGCCGGCATCGACGTGGAGAAGCACACGAATCCAAAGGTGTTTTTCGAGATCAGCATTGATAATAAGTCAGCTGGTCGCATCGTTATGGAGCTGTACGCTGACACGGTTCCCAAAACCGCCGAGAATTTTCGAGCTCTCTGCACGGGAGAAAAGGGCAAGGGTCGCAGCGGCAAGGCTCTGCATTACAAGAATAGCGTTTTTCACCGTGTCATCCCGAACTTCATGATCCAAGGCGGCGACTTTACACGTGGAAACGGCACAGGTGGCGAGTCCATATATGGCACGACTTTCCGGGACGAGTCATTCTCTGGCAAGGCCGGCCGGCACACTGGGCTCGGGTGTCTCTCCATGGCCAACGCCGGCCCCAATACAAACGGGTCACAGTTTTTCATTTGTACTGCCGCCACTCCATGGCTTGATGGCAAGCATGTTGTCTTTGGCCGTGTTATTGAGGGGCTTGACGTAGTAAAGAAGGTTGAGCGCCTTGGATCGTCTTCCGGAAAGACTCGGAGTCGGATCGTGGTGTCCGACTGCGGTGAGGTGTCGGCAGAGAACACCAAGGAACAGCCGCAGCAGCAGCAGTCGGCTACGGTTTTGGCTGACCGGAGGCCGGTTGAGGGCAAAAAGGCCGTTGCGAAGAAGTCTGTAGCTCCTTCACTTGCCGTTAAGGCGAAGAAGGTGCCCTCCGAAAAAGAAGAGGCACTGCGGCAGGAAGCCGCACCGAGCGAGTTGAAGAAGCGCGTACGCGAGGTGAACGAGGACGAGGCGCGGCTGGCTCGCCTTCGCGAGAAAAAGGCTAGGCTGGCTGCTCTACGTTCCAGGGCCGAGGGGATGGAGTAGCCACATGCAGTAGCGAGTAAATGCATAAATAGTCTTTTAGGTGATGCTTTTCGGTGCATCTCTTCAGGATTTTTAACGTGCTGGGGATGTGTGGAGTAGGAGAAATACCTCAAACGCAAACGAAACGGAGAGAAGAAGTAATGAAAGGCCTGTGCATTCTCGTTGGGACGTGCCAAGTGGAGCAGCCGGTAAATTAGTGGTGCGCTGGCTCGAGGCCGTCGTCGGCAACGATGTGGAACCACTGTTATGCCTCTGTTCCGTGATATGGATCACCTAGAGCAATTGCGCCATCCTTACCGGTGGGTGCGATACGGTCCGCTGAGATTGTCGGTCACGTATGCGCCTCCGACCCTCTTTCAAAGAGTTTCCATGTTTTCCTTTTTACATTTTTGCGTTGTCTGTGGCCCTTTTTTCTTTTTGTGCTCAGCGCATGCTTCTGAAAGGTCCTCTCGCTTGCACAGCGCTCGCGTTTACTAGGTGCGCAGGAGTGCTAGTTTAGTGCGTGAGAGTTGCATCGTAGCGCACCTGCAATTAGTATAGAGGCTTCCATTGATCTCCTCCGAGATTTCTGAGAACATGCTTCGCTGTCTGTCGAGATGTCTTTGGTACCAGTTCAAGGACGTAAAAGAAAAGGCCATCTTTGAAAAGTTCTGCAATGCAAAGCTGCAGCAAGGTGTCCACCCGTCTGACGTGGATATGGAGGAGCTGGCAAGGGAAAGCGGCATCGTGCCGCCGAGTTCTGTGAATGTTGTGGACTTTGTGCGGGAGAAAGAGATGGTGCAAGAGATGCTACAAGAGCAGCGACTGCGCCGCATAGCCCGTCGGGAAGCGTTCCTAGAATGGCAAGCTGGGCAGCGCGAGAAAGGCGCTGCTCACCGTCTTGCTCGTCAATCGCGCAAAGCAGAGAAGTACAAGCGCCGCCATTACCACGCGACGAGTGGGCGAATGCTACCGCTCTTGCTTTCTCCCGGGGAGGCGCCCCCAGAGCCGCGCATGCCAGCGTCAGCGCCAAAGTCGCGTGCATTGCCTACAGAGTTTTTAGGAGGAAGGTTGCACGAAAAATGGTATGCCGTACCTCTCTCTTTGGGGAGGAAATGAGCGCCAGTCCCACTGCACGTACCGCTTCACGTTCTGTGACAGTTGCTATCACAAAATGCGCCTGGCGAAAAAAGAAGAAGCGGCAAAGAAACCGAAGAAAGTAAAGCTTCCTTTCATCGCCGCTAGCCGCTGCTCTCGATTCCAGTGAGGATAGAGAGATGTTGCTCGATTGCTATAGGCAGCGCTTCCACAGATAGAGGGATGAGAAGTATCAGGCGCGGGAAAGAAGATGGAGGGGATGACCGGGGCAGCTCCTGGGAGTTCTCCGCCTTTCTCTGCGCTGCGTTGCTGTCTCTGTGCGTAGCGTGAGCTTTCCCGGTGCGGCAGAGACTGAATTGCAAACCTGCCCTTTGGCGCCCCTTTTACTGGTCGTCGTCTTCACAACTCCCGCTGCTGTTCTTCCCGTGTGCTCTTCTTCCGTGTTCTCTGCACGGCGGGCGGATGCATGTATTAATGGACTCTGTAACCGAAGGCTACGCAGCACGCAATGCTCCATGTCGGGAACACGGGTCATGTTCAACAAGTTTCTTTCACGTGTGAAGGCTCTCCCGCCGAGATCGGGGGACTGGGCTAATAAGCTGGGTCCTGTTGCTCTCATGGGCTACTCGGGCGGAGCAAGTATGAGCTCCAGAAAGCTGCTGAGTCACTTTTACCAGTCCCCGCGGGACTGTGACATGTATGCGGAGCTGACATTCCATGAGCCCGGTCCTGTGGAGTGCCCACCAGAAACAGTCATTTTTTTTCCTGTGATTCAGTGTGGCGAAATGCTGTGTGAGAAGGAGGAACCCGGTGAGGTTACCAAGGACGACTGGTACGTGGCCACGGCGGAGGCGACGACGGAGTTGCTGGAGAAGGGCTACGTCCCGGTAAGCGTCGGCGGCGACGGTTCGGCGACGCTGGCAATGGTGGAGTCCTATAAGCGGCTTTTTCGCTCAAGCGAGGTTGTACTGATCCACTTCTCCGCGAAACCGTCGTTGGAGAGGGCTGAGCAGACGATTCGTGCCTTACTCGAGAAGGGCCTATTAAAGGGCGTTGTCGAGATCGGTAATCGCTGCGTCTCGTCCGGCGACCGCAAGGTGCGTAAGCAAAACAAAGTGATGTATATGGATATGCAAGCCATCTACGCAAAGGGTCTCTTTTGCATTCGCGACATCCGTAATGACTATCCTGTGTTTCTTAGCATCGACGCTGATGTGCTCGACCCAGCTTTTGCACCTGCTGTCCACTCGCCTGTGCCTGGGGGCGTCTCAACGCGAGATCTTCTGCACATTATCACCGGGATTCGGGGGCCCAAGGTGGCTGGGATCGACATCCACGGGTACTATCCTAGTCTCGACGTGTGCCGTGGAGACGGGCTCGGGCTGACCCAGATGGCGTTGGCGAAAGTGTTGAAGGAATCGATTGTGAAAGCGTATACCATCTCCACGCAGACTGCGGAGGAGGGTCTCGAGCGAGTGCGCATGATGCAACGACAGGGCACGCTCTCGGATAATCCATACCCCGATCACTGATGTGTCGAGTGCGTGTGTTGGCTACCAAGCTGTAGGTGTCTTCAGATCGTTGGCTCTGGTGCATTGTGTCTTATCCACATGAACGATGAACATTCTACTTTTTTTCCCCGCTCCTGACTTGAAGCGATGCGCGGTATTGCTGTACTGCGGAAACGCTTGCGCGTCTGTGATACGACCGACTCCTGAAGTCTTGCTGAACTGTCGTGGGATGCGAGAGCAACGGAGGATCGTAGGAGCAAATGTGATGATTCATGTGGTTTCTCTTTGATGGTGCCCCTGCTTACAATGATACTTCGGCAAGAGCATGGCGTGTCACCGATGGGGGTGTCTTTTGCTGCTCAGCTTCACGTACAGCATGTCCTTCTTTCCTCTCTCTGTTCCCCGCTGCAGTTGGGAGCCATCACCACGCCCGTCACTCTTCCTTATATCGGTTTAGAGGAAGCGTTTCATTTTTTCTTCTATTTTCACTCGTTGTCCAGAAGGCTTGATCGGATTCCGTGCATAGCATTCACGCGTGCATCCGCATACGCCCGCCAACACACTGATAAGAGCGCGATGTCAGTGAATGGAGCTGTAGTCCCGCGCGAGGGCTCGCCGCAATCCATCTCTGAGGAGCTGGAGCGCCGCCGAAGCGAAGCCCGAAGCTTGGAGCTCCGGGTTTCTCGTAAGGAAGCGGAGCTGCAGCGCGCAAAGGAGGAGCAGGCGCTGCTGAAGGAGATGCGCACGATGAACGAGATGATTATCCGAAAGAAAGAGAAGCAGCGCAACGAGGGAGTGGTAAGTGGTGTGAAAATCTCTCTCGAGTTGCTAGCGGAGCTGAGGGCTCTGGAAGACGAGCTGAAGCTGGAAAACCGCAAAACAGCAGATCTCCAGCGGGCCGCCGACATCACTTCCCGTCAGATGGAGGAGGTGGAACGCTCGCTGGAGGAAACAGATAAGCAGCTTGTGGAGGCAAAGCGGTCCACTGGATGGGATGTAGACCGCAACTCCGCACGCACGGAGGCCGCGATGGAGAGTGAGTTCAAGGAGAAGAAGAGGCAACTCTCCTTGCTAGCGTCGGAGCAGCGCGCCCTCTCGGAGACGTCGGAGCGACTGAAGAGGCAAATCGAGGAGCTGCAGGCTAAGGCCGACGCTGCCGAAGAAATCGAAACCCGCTGTGCCGAGGCGGAAGAGGAGCTGCGCCAGGCAAACACACGCTATAAGGAGCTAGAGGAGCAAGTTAAGAGCAACCTACGTATTCACAAGAAAACGGAGCGCGTACTGTCGGGGACGGACAGACAGAACAAAAGCAAATCCATTCGGCAGCTGGAGGAAGACAAGAAGGTTCTGCACAGTAACCTCTGCAAGCTGCGCGAGACCAACGTGGGTAACTCTAAGTCTATTCTTTCTCTCGAGGTACGACTGCGCCAGTTGGAGACCCGCCTAGAGGCTGCCAACGGATTCCTTCGTGAGGTCTTTGCGGAGGTGGAGGATGATGAGCCCATGGACGATGTATCAGAGGGCTCGGCCACGGTGCCGCTGTCCCAATTCGAGGCGCTCAGCGCTGCGTTAGAGCTCTCTCGTGAGACAGTCGCACAACGCGATGATCAGTTGGAGGAACACGACTGCAAAGTCGAGCAGCTGGAGCGAAAGGTCATGATTCTGCAGAACGCTATTGCGTCCCGCGAGGTCTCTTCACAAGTTCAGACACGTGGAAGGGATAAACAGCAGCGTGTCCTGTACTCAAATCACTCACGGCGGCGATCGCAGTTGCAGATAGAGTTGTCTCAGCTTGCTATGCAGAACAAGATGCTGCGGAGCCGCCTCGAGTCGTCGTAGTGATGTGGGGGTCAGGAAAGTCGTGCTTTTGTATGTCGTTTCTTCTGTCGTGTTTCGCGTGAGGTAGTGGCTGATTGTGAGAGTAGTTCTCTTGCAATATATATATATATATATATATTGATTTTTACGTTGGCGAGACGTGGCTCTTCAGGGTGACATCCTTGCAGCTCTGGGTCGATCTTTAACAGTACACAGAGTGATCGGTGGATGGCGGATGAGAGAGTAACTAGGGGAGGGCTCCGCTGGAAGGCGTCAGCGAGGCTAAAGAAGGGATGGGCGGAGGCTAGCTGAGGCACCCGTGATGCGGTGAGTGGTGCTGTAGCGAATTCGCCCTTTTTCTTCTTTTCCCTCTCTCATAACCCCTCTCAAATATCTAGCAGGGAAGGCAGTTATGCGGCATATCGAGAGACGGCTTACCTTTTCCTCCTTTATAGGTGCTCCTCTGGTGCTTTCAGTGCGGATGAGACGATCAGGAAAGGGGAATGAGGAAGAAAGGAATAGCTTTTTTTTTGAGAGACCGGCTGGGAGTGCACAATGTAGAGAGTACGAGTGTAAGAGGGTTGTGATAGTGGGGACGGAATGCACAGCTGTATTGCCTTTTGTATCGCTTTCCCGTCCAGGCGAGCTCGAGTGCGATTCAGACGCTGGTGCGGGCAGCCGTCTAAGCACCTCAACTAACTCGGCGTACTTCGGAGCCCCTATAGCTTCCTTGTGTCTTGCCATCCTCGCTCTAACCGACTGTATCCGCTGTACGGTCCCCATGTCTGTATTCATGTACGCGCGTTGATTGGACGACGTGTTTTTCCATTTTCCATCTTTTTGATGTTTGCTTCTCTCAGCCCTCAGGCGGCGGATGACCACTGCAGATGAAAAGGGCGGAATATGCACCGCACAATGACGTCAAGGATGTAGCGCAAACCCGCAGATAGTCAGGTATCCTTTGCAGCCTCATCTTTTTTTGTTGTTCACGTTCATAGCCGCATGTGGGCTAGTGTCTCTGATCACTTTTACAGCTCCTCGGTGCGCTATCTCTAGCTGCTTGTGCTTCTCTTTCGCGTGCTGCTGTTGTGGGTGCACTCAAGCGAGGCGAGAGTGTAAGCGGGACGCCGGGTTCAGTCTTGGCTGCCGCTGCCATGAAGCCAAGAGTGGGAAATATGAGCCTCAGCTAGGGCTATTGAATGAAACCTCTGCGCGCAGGGCGAGCTTGACCGTATGCCTTAACGTGTGTTCTCAGATATGCAGTGTGTGTCTGACTCAATCATCCTTGCAGGCGCTCTCTCTTTCCACTTTTTTCATCGTTTCCGGCAACTGGGCACATGTGGGCCTCCATCTAACTGCTCAGTTGGACTATACCGACTCCACTCTTCGGCTCTGGTGCATACTATTTCGTTTCTTGGGACAACCTGTAGCTGCGGTGCCATGACAGCCCTTGCTGATGAGGTGCGGGAGATGTACTCGCTGTCACTCTCGACTGACTATGTTGAGCGCTGCCTGCAGTCAAACGCCTCCATGACCGCCATGGAGCTGTACCAGAAATCACTTCGGGAGAATTTGCGCGACATTTGCGGCACTAGCATTCTACCATACGGTATCGGTACCCAGGTTTCTGCTACCTTTCCAAACTCAGTCGTCATGCAAATCAATGCGTCGCGAGACGCGACGCAGCCGTTGCATCCTTGCGCAGATGCCTCTGAGGAGGAGGCTGTTCTCGGCGCAGCTTTCCAGCGGAACTGGGGAAAGCGACTGCTGCGGTTGCAGCTTTCTGACGGAAATGTCGAGATTCCTGCGCTAGAGCTCTGTACGTTGCGTGTGTTTAAGGGAATTCCCACTCCAGGCGAAAAGGTTCTGATTCACAAGGACGCCGAGGTGCGCAACGGTTGCATCATCATGTCTGAAACCAACGTCTCCCTGCTCGGTGGTGAGGTTCATCAACTGAAGCAAGATTTCCTTGCCCACCGTCGGCGGCTAGAGGCTGGCTATCAGATGAGCAATGGCCTCGATGGAGCGCCTCGTTTTGCACCCCTTGAGGTGGGTCAGCACTACCTCAGTAACGTGGTGCACAGCGGCGCTGCAAATGGGATGGAGCATAAAGGTGGAATTGCGCCGCACCACGCAAACGAGACTCGAAGAGGGCGCGGCCGCTACTCTCACAGCGGCATCGGTGGCGGTGATGCCAAACAGGTGAGCGACAGCTATAGGGCGTATGGCAGCGGCGACGATTGCAGCCCGGGAGTCCGAGGAGGACGTGGTGGCCTCAGTGGGCGCGGCCGTGGAGGGGGCGGTGGGGGGTACAGTGGGCGAGGTGTTGGTGGTGGTGCCAACAATCGTGGTTGTGCTGGGGGTGTTGCGTACCACGTTGACGCAGCAAACTTCCAATCCGCTGTAGAAAAGTTCCCTGAGATCAACGCAGTGAATTTCCCGCCCCTGGTGTAAGTTGGAGGGCGACCCGTTTCCAGGAATGGATACGCCGATAGGAACGTCGAGTGCTTTACCAAGAACGGCAGAAGCGTTTTCTAACGTTTGCGTTGGCTCTAGCGTCTTTGCCGAGATGCGTGCTCGTATGAAAACGAGCGCGGGCACGCACATAAGAAGTACGAGCGCATGCAGAAAGTCAACTCCATAGCTGTATGCGAATTAACTTGCAGCTGCTTGGATCGTCACGCTACTCGGGGAGCGCGGCGTTTGGCGGAGAGGGAGGCCAGTGTTGTGCGACACTTCTGACGTGGTGATGGCGCTTTCTCCGACGCAGCACAAACTAACTAACGGTGCCGTCAGTGTCACTGGTGGCGCAAATTTTCCGCATACGCGGGTATCCAGGGCAGCTTGTGTGGGTGTTTTGACGCCTTTCATTCGAATCGCCACCTTACCCCTATGCTCTACTGACTTTAGGGATGGGTTGGCGGGGGGAGGGTCAGCCCTACGCATGAAGTGTGTTCGAGAGCTCTCCTTTTAGATTTCGCCGCGTATGTTTTGTGTCTTCGTTGTTTCCCACATCAGTACTCTCACAATCCGTAGGACAGAGCTAGCAAGTATCCTATCACATGTTGTCCCAGCCTGCACGATAGGCGGAGGTACCAAGGTACGACTTAATTTTGCACTCTCTACGCCGATGGCGGGACGAGCGCTCATGCCCGCATTCATCTTCTTGCAGAGCAGGCATCTTTCCTGCCAACATTTGAGTTTTCTTACCCAACAGCATATGATCACGAGTAGCAGGGGCTGAAGGCGTTACTGTTGCTACGCTCCCGTGCGATGGGCACTGGGAGGAGGGCCAGCGCCGCGCGCTCGCTGGCGCTGTCGACGACCACCAGTATGCAAATGTGGCAGCTTAGCGCAACTTCGTATTGCTGGACTGCCGTTCTGCATGGATGGATCTGCCCGTTCCTGCGCCTTCAGGGCAGCATCAGATGCTAGCTCGCCAGAGCGGCGCCGCAGCTGATCCAAGTTCGCCAGAGAACGGAGACTTGTTGGCTCTGCTGAACTCAGACAGCATTGCGCAATACGTGGCCAGTTGCCAATCCCATGTGCAAGTGGGTTACCGCGCATAGAGACATGTTCGAAGGCAGACGCGTTCTGGAACTGGGGTGTGGGGCTGGAGTTGTCGGACTGATAGTGGCGGAGCACGCCAGGCAGGCGGTGCTCACTGACTGATCCCCTGTTTTTCCCTCTCCCTCGTGCTGGAGTCGTTTGCACGCAATCGCTACCGCAATTGTTACGCGACGTTTCTGCAATGAAGGGAAGGCCAGCTGGAGCAGCCGAAGCTGGATTGCGGCGTGGAATCCTTTGAGATTGTGATAGGCAGCGACGTCTTCTACTTCAACGCCCTCAGAGCTAGACTCGCAACGGCACGCAGTCCTCTCATGCCACAGAATGACAGCAATGCGGTGTTTTTGTGCGGCAGTGTTGCTCGTCCGGACCGTATGGAGTTTGACCTGGAGGAAATGCCACAGCAGGAAGGGTCTGCTCTTGCTGATTCGCTCATCTCGCATCCGATCCGGCTGCATGTATGGAAAGCGCCCCTCGGGGAGTAGTCTTTGCTGATGGGAACTTCAACCGTGAGTACTTACAGGAATCTCTGGCTTCGGAGAGGTGGCCACCCCCTGTCGTTGAGATGCGCCATATGGCGGCATCGCACGGGAAGGACCACCGCCCAGGCACCCTCTCAACCCTTTCTGTATTGGTTCACCCAATGCGCTTAGCGCCTCACCCCAGTGCCGGGCTTCGGCGTAGTCCTGTGCGTGTGTATGTGCCGCATCGCAGTTTTCAAGTCATCTTGAGGTATAGCTTCAGCTTTCTTCAAACACACTTGGGGAAGTGGTGACTGCGCTTTCGAGCACGTCCCCCTTTTCTGACACACTGAGAGTTCGGCAGTTGGCCATACACAGGTGCACATGCGCAGGCTGGGCAGTACTTTCGCGGCCTCTTGCACTTTTCGTTTGTGTAATACGCAACGCATTTTTTCGTGATTCTTATCGCCGCTCCATCATGCCACTGTGTCTGTTCCAAAGCGCCAAAATGCCCCCCCGGCACACCACAAAAGAACACCTTTCAAACATCCTGCGATGATGGCAATGGGGGGGTGAGGAGGAGAGGAAAGCAGTATGCTTCCTGAAACGCGTATATCTCCTCCTCCCCAACACACTCGCACATACAGGCCCAAGGGTAGCTGCTCGCCTTTTCCATAATCCGAGTGGGAAGCATGTAAGGGACCTAGAAGGGGATGGCGGCGACGGTGTGGCTCGCCGCACGCTTCTTTGTGGGGTTACATGGGCACTATCATGCTGAAGCGCGCCAGAAACCCGATGTAGCTGTGCAAGAGTGCAGAGGCGAAGTTGCACAGCATTGGCACTGCCTGTGCTGCCATAGGGATATCTGAATTGCGGCAACAGCGACGGATACGAGGTGTTTTTTGTGTGTGGAGAGCAATGATGCTCGTCTTGGTCTCGCAGTCTTCATTGCTGTTCTTGCTTTTCAACGCTCGCCTCTCTCTCACCTACTGGTATTGCCCCCCCTCTCTCTCTGCCTGCACGCACTGGCGTGTGCTGCTTGTACAATGCCTTCTCACCGTATTCGAACTGTGAATCTTTCTGACCCCTCTCTGCGGCCTTCTAACGGCAACGCTGAGCTTCAGTAAAAGCACTTAGCTTTTCAGCAACAATTTCCATCGCCATTCAGCCTTTGCTTCTTGGATTCTACGGACGTCTGCATTGCTTTTACCCCCAGAGAAGAAACCAACGAGGGAACACGAGCTCAACGTCTTTTTTTTTCTATACAAAAGTAGTAGAACTTTGTCTCTCTTCAAGTGTGTGCGTGCGTGCGTGTGCCAACCATCTTTTTCACGCCTATTCTGTCCCTTCATCTATCGTCGAAAAGCTCTTCTCGTCCTCAAGCAACAAAATGTCTGGATCAGATGGCCAGGGAATGCGGGCGTTGATTCTTGTCGGTGGTTTTGGCACTCGGCTCCGGCCGCTTACGCTGACGACGCCAAAGCCCCTCGTCCCATTCTGCAACAAGCCGATGATCGTTCACCAGATCGAGGCGTTGAAAGCAGTTGGCGTGACCGAGGTGATTCTTGCTGTGGCGTATCGGCCGGATGCGATGAAGGCGGAGATGGACGAGTGGTCACGGAAGCTTGGTGTTTCTTTCGTGTTTTCCGTTGAGGAGGAGCCTCTTGGCACCGCAGGACCGCTCGCCCTCGCTCGCGATATCTTGATGCAGGATGATAAGCCGTTTTTCGTGCTCAACTCCGATGTGACCTGCACGTTTCCAATGCAGGAGTTGTTGAGCTTTCACAAGTCGCACGGCGGCGAGGGGACCATAATGGTCTCGCAGGTGTCGCAGTGGGATAGGTACGGTGTTGTCGTTTACTCGCCGGAGAACTACCGAATCGAGCGGTTTGTGGAGAAGCCGAAAACGTTCGTGGGGGACCGAATCAACGCTGGCATTTACGTATTCAACAAGAGCATCCTGAACCGCATTCCTCCCCGCCGAGCGTCTATCGAAAAGGAGATCTTCCCTGCGATGGCAGCGGATAGAGAGCTTTACGCGTTTAACCTTTCGGGCTTCTGGATGGATGTTGGGCAGCCAAAGGACTATATTGTTGGTATGACCAAGTTCATCCCATCCTTGGCTGGTAGCGATCGCGAGACTGACGAGTTGTGCTCGGAGGCAAAGGAGCACCCGAGAGGCGGGCGTTTTACAGTGGTCGGCACTTCTCTGATTCACCCCTCCGCAAAGATTGGGGATGGCGCTGTGATTGGCCCCAATGCTTCGATTGGCGCCAACTGCGTTATTGGCGAAGCGTGCTGCATTGAAAACGCTGCCATCTTGGAGAACTCGAAACTGGGCAAGGGCTCCATGGTGTCTCGCAGCATCGTGGGCTGGAACAACCGCATCGGCCAGTGGTGTCACATCGAGGATATTTCAGTGCTTGGTGAAGACGTCGAGGTGAAGGATGGCGTGATCCTTATCGGCAACAAAGTACTTCCTAACAAGGATGTCGGCGAGCACCACTTCGAACCGGGAATCATCATGTAGTGTTGCTGCTGTGTAAAAGGACGCAGAATGGTTTATGGTGCAAAGTGAACGCGCTGGTCTTACCTTTTTCTCGCCGATGAACGCGACTCGCTGACAGTGATCTACTGGACGCAAAGGCGGCCTGACCCAGTGACGGCGATACTCACGCACTTGCACACGTACAAACATACGCTCACTTGCACATCCTCAGCTGATGCGGCTGAACTTGTAGGAATGAGGCCGAGTGGGGCGCCCATGCTGTCTCCAGGTAGTCGCGTGCCGGAATGTGAGGAATGGCTGCCCTACGGCATGTAAATGCATGCGTAGCATCTATGTCTCGCTTTCTTGAGCGCTCCTTCTTTAGCGCTGTCTCGTTCTTCTCACTAAGTTGGTTCTCTTTCGGTTGCCGCCTGGAATTATCGTTCCTTCTGTCATTTCCCTGGACAGCTGGCGAGCGCTCTGAAAGATATACACACATCCTAAGCCACCTTTTTCATGCACGCTCTCCCCTGTGCTCAGAGCCCGCTTCACGTTTTCTTCTTCGTTTTTTGTTCGTCTTCTCTACCCACCGCCCTCCTCGTCGTTTCCCCGTGTCTCCGCTCCTCTTTTCTGTGAGGATGTGTTGCTCTTTTGCCCACTCGTTTTTTTTATCTCATCACGGGTCGCATCCCTTTTTTTCCCGCGACTTTTTCAAATTTCCTGTCGTTTTATTTTCATCACAAGCCGAGAGCGCTCTCGCTCTTTCGTACAGGCACTTGAAACAGACCCAGTTTCTAAGCCTCTATCTGCACATTTACTTCTACACCTTTTTTCATCGATACCGGATCGACAGCATTCATCAAAAAGTCCGCCAATGCAGCTGCGTAAACGCGTTGGTGTGCATACGCTCGTGCTGGCTTTGGTGCCAGCAGCAGCGGAAGAATGAAAGCCAAGCTAACCATCCCCGGTTGGGAAAGGTAGTTTTTGCACGCGAAGCAACAACGCGCCCGCCACGCGCTCAGTATGCGCTCGGTGAAGACGGTATTCTATTGCTTTCGCTGCTTTCCTCCTCACGCTGCGGAGAGGCACTGCAGGTCGAAAGGCTAGATGCACACTCACGCAACACGCAGAGACCGGCTGATCCACATCTCTGCTCCAAGATGCCAATGCCTTGTCGTGAAGTGCAGCCTCTGTGTCACACCTTGTTTTGCTACGGGCGCATGGTGAGGGGGATGGAGATGGATTGCTCTGCTCACTCGGAGGCAAAGTGCACAAGGTCAAGCAGAGGATGGGAGTGTAAAGAGAAAGAAGACGCGTTTTAGAAATGAGGAGGAATCAAAAAAGCGTTCGGGAAGAAAGAGAGCCATTTTCATGTGTGCGCCCCCGAAGTGTTTGATATACGGAGGGAATCCCTTGGCAAGCCTAAGTGTTCTCGCGCCTCTGTACGGATGTTCTTCCATTGCTGAGTGCATTTACTTGATTTATTTTTCGATGCAACGAAAGCAGAAGGGAGATATCAAAGGCAGCAGCGAAAAAGAGGAAAAAAAGAAAAGAATACGTGATTGGTGGAATCTTCATTCTCTTTTCTCCAGCGGGTAGGCGGAGGCCCAACTCCTCCCTTTTCGCTTTCCCCGCTCCCCACCACGACTACCAACTCCTGGTTATGGGCCTCCAAACACATCGCCGCCTCTCCTCCCAGAGCGTTCCCTTTTGTTTTTTCACAAAACTCTGGTCTCCAATAGTGTTTCTGCCTTTTTTTCTCCGCACCCTATTTTGCTGAAACAGCGGGTTTGGGAAAGGGACAAACTAGCGCACGTCGAAAGCAGAAAAGTGCAGGTGAGGATCGGAGGTACACGCTGAGGCCTTAAAAAGGAAGCTGCGGGGTGAGTGGTTTAGTGCGTGTGTGCGCGCATCTCAAAATGGATCGTTGTGTTCTATAGGAAGTGCTCGGTGCAGATGGTAAGCAAGAATAGGGGCGGGTGGTGGGATAGAAGGAGGGAGGAGAAACTGTGAATTGTGCGTGTGCGCGCGAAGGACCTGGGGGAGAGAGGCAGAGGTTATTGCCAACGTGAAGGAGTGTGTGGGTCTCCTTTTTGTGTGTGTGCATATAACTGCTCTCTTTCACCGACTTCTCCGCAAACTCTGCGTGCTGTTTATTTCAGCTTCTTTCGCGTGTGCATGTTTCTCTCCTCCTTATGCTTAGCGCGTTTCTTCTTTTCTTTTTTCGGCCTGCCTTAAAGATTCACCTGTGCTTGCTTGGTGCATGATTGCACTCTGTCGCTCTCTCTCTCTGCACCTTTTGGTCACATTTCTGCCCATCTTACCTCTGTGCCTTTTCATTCTTCTCTGCATGTGCTGTCGCGTGTAGGCTATCGATCTGAGGGCTAGTCTCCGCACTTGGATAGGCGGGGGCGCCTTCTGGCGCGTTCACGGCGCACTTGCTAGCTCTTTGTGTGAGCTTTTTTTGAGAGGCCGATATCTCTATATCTGCTGATATCGGCGCGAAAAGAGGCAGGCTCGTTATGAGGTGAAAAAAAAAACGGACCGCAGAGCCTGCAAAAAAGGCCTTAGAACAACATCGAAAATGCCAAGGCGAGAGGGTGAACAGCGTCTCGAAGTTAGATGAAATATTGCCCTACGTCTCCCTCTTCTAGGGCGCATTCGTTGACGCTGGGGTGCGCCACAGCTCTCATTGCTGCATCGCTTAATTCCACTAATGATATGGCGTATGCGACCGTGACGAAACCGAGTACTTTGCCGGTGTTTTCCTCACGGAACAGTCGATTTGTACCGTTGCCGTGGCCAGGATCACACAGTTGGTGCCAGAGCTCCCTAGCGTGGTTTCGTCTCCCCAACTTCTCGTACTGGACTTTTCCGGCCGTTTCCTTTTCTGTATAATCGACTTTGTCGGCTATTTCTACGCGCCCCATCACTGTAACGGCTCGCCTTTCTCTGCCTGGTTCTCGTGCGCGTGCGTGCGGGTGTGCTGGGGTACAACCGCAGGGGTACTATAGCAGGTTTGTGCGATGCTGTCGGTGCTTTACCTTGACTTTGCTTTTCGTTTCTCTGCCTCTGGGAGTCGCAGCATATGCACTTTTTCTTCTGGAAGCTGTCACATGAATCGGATAGGTGCTTCAAGCGCACCCCTTGCTCCGCAGAACCAGCATGCAGTCATCAGCCACGCCCGAGCTGCAGCGACTGTGGTTGGATGCGCGGTGCGCCCCGCCTACCTCGGCGCAGCGCATTGACAAGGTGAGTGCGTTTCTCTCTGTGTTTGTGCCAGCATTCAAGTCGCGAAACGCGCAGACATTTCGGACTCTCTTCGGTGATGGCGCCGCTCTCGTAGGGCTGTTATGCAGAGACTTTGCCTCTCTTGCGCGCCGGCTATCCCACGAGGACGCCACGCTGTTTCTTTGCTCGACAACACTGACAACTGTGCAACTCTTCTCCCAGGCGTTGCGCTTTCTCATTAGCGATCATTCTATTTCGTGTTCCGAAGTCGGACAGCTAGCGAGCACGTACGAGAGCTTCGGAAACTTTAACGTCGTCGCCCTAGCTCTTGTCCTTCACGAGCGTCTTTTGCGCGCAATACAAGCGCGAGATAAAGAAGCCGCTGATGGGGGGGCAGTCGCCCAAACAGACGCCTCCCTCCTTCAGCTTGTGCGCGCCGTCGTCTCATGCCAGCGCAAGGAACTGACGAGGCACTCAACGCTGGAAGCAGTTCTGCCAGAGCACGTGACCAGCGTCGCTGTGACAGCTGTGACGTACTTCTCGGCGCCAGAGGAGGCGGGTGTCGAGGCCGCGGAGGCGAGTAGCAGTATACTCCACGAGCAACTTCCAAATGTGCTTGACGCGGATACGGTAGCAGATACTCTGAGGGTGATGGAGGGCGCACTAATTTCGACGCAACGGCGCCCTTCTAACTCGGCTGCAGCGGTATGGTCTCTCAACTGCTTCGCCTACGCGCTAGACAACATCATCTATGCCAAACAGCTCGTCGGATTTTCGACTGTGGAGAGCGTCAATTTCGATATCATCACCGCTACCGCCCTGAACTGCGAGGAGGAAAGTGGCGTCGACAGCATGCCAGCTTTACGCCGCGTGGTGGAGAGCTTGCGTGTGCTAGCGCTGGCAGAGCGGTCCGACGTGTCGAGCCGACACCCAGCTCACACGCCGCTTAGCAGCGGCTTCTTGCGCATGCTTCCCGCGACGGTCGGCAGAATGCAGCAGCGCTTTGCCAGTTCGTGGGGTGCTTCTGAGCGGAGCGCGATAACGCCAGTCGTCCGCTGTGATGGTGCCGTCGAAGCTCTGGCACGCCTATTTGTGCTTAGCACGCAGAGGCCAATGGCAGAACTTTGCGGAGAGCAGCTATTTCAGCTTCTCCTTATGAAGGGCGTCTCGGCAACTCTATTGGGCTTTGTGCTATCGATGTGCGCTGAGAGCACCCCGTCCTTGGAGGTGTCAAAGCTGTGCTCTCTGATGGGTTTTGTTGGCACGCTGCCTTGCAAGAGCGAGGTTGGCGATTTCCTGCAAGCGATTCTGGGCCACCTCCGCTACGGGCGACTTCGCTTGCCTGAACAGCGGCTCACCGTTGTGGACTTCTTCACAGATTGGTGCCCTAAAGCGAGCACGCACACCGCGGTATCGCTGGCGCTTGGAGTGATTCAGGCGTGCGTATACTGCATGGTGCAGCTCGCGGTCGATCCGCACGCTGGCGATTTGGAGAGGTTTGCCGAGCACTTCTCCGTTTTGGCTAAGGTAGTGCTGGGGTCGAAGGAGGCAGCGGATTCGCTCAATCGAGACAACTGCTGCGCTGCGCTGCTGCAGGTGATGCTGTCGTCACTGGAGTCGAAGCAAGTCCACACCGCCGTTCTGCTTAGGGACGCTTTCGTGGGGCTGGTGCTGAAAACGAATCGTTTTTGCGACGTTCTCGTCGAACAAATTGCATCTGCCACCAACGCGAACGCGTGGGCATCGCTGACAACGCCTCTTCTTTCTACACTAGTGGTGCTCTTGCGTTCCTGCGGTCGGCACAATCGAGCGTCTTTACCGCACAATTGCATCGAGCTGTGCCTCTTGCTCATGCAGCATGTTGAGAGTAGCAGCCAGCACCCCCTGGTCGATCGACATCTGCTCGGCTGTTGTCTTAGCTTGTTACTGACGCTCGTTAATTACAGCGATGTGTGGGAGCTGGTGGAGCGCACGCTTGGGACGCTGCCGGTGAGCTGCGACCATGCCCAGAGCATGATGGACCTCTGCACAGGGGTGCTGCGCTCCAGCGAGAGTCTGGCAGTGGCCGAGCAGTACTTCAGTGAACCGGTGGAGTCGAAGGTGCGGTGGTCCACGCCGCGTTTTCTGCGCTTTGGCCCCTTTGCAGTGATAGAGGAGCCGTATGTTGAAATGCTCTACCCTGTGAAACTGCTGGTGCGCATGGTGGATACAATGCTCACGGAGCGACACGCCGATGCAGTAAGCGGGACGGAGGCGTTGGAGCACCTGTTGCTGCACTCTGGCGTGACTTTGCCGAGCTCGTACGTTGGCAACTTCATTGCACGCTGGGAGCGCTTCAGATGGATTCGCTGTGTATCGAACGTGTGCGATCCGCAGCTGATGCCATTGTTCTTCGCACGCGCCACCACTGCAGCTACCGTTCAGAGGAGTCAGCGTGTGTGGCTGGAGGCGCTTGGTGGAAGCCCTGCCACTGGTCAAGAGTCGCGCGGCTACAGCGACTACGTTCATTTTGGCGAGGGCGGCGGAGCCAAGGGACTCGTGGCATATTCTGGTGTTGCGTGGCCGCCGCTGGAGGCATATACTGCTGTGATGTGGGTTTACATGGATCCTGTCCCTTTCAACAGCGGACATGAAGGGCGTGTGGTACTGTGGCAGTTAGATTGGGATTCCATGGGCCGACACATGGGCGTGTCCCTCATGGCGCACACCCAGCGCATGTGCTGCTTGTACAGATGCGACCTTGGCGGTGATGTAACCGTGATCGAGCTGCCCGCGCTGCCGGAGCAGCGATGGGTTCATGTTGCAACAACGCATTCCCACGGCAGAGTATTCGGCTCGCAATTGAAAATGTACATGGACGGCGTGGAGGTGGCACGCAGAGGGTGCCCGTACCCTGCCGGAGGCCTGCGGACGGCCGCCGCTCTGGCCACATCCCTTCCATCCCTGCAAAACCTCCAGCTGGAGGTGACCATCGGCTCTCCGCACGACATCCCAACAAACCCCGCGACCTTGCGTCTGATCAGCTTTCAACTATACGGCTGTGGTGCCTCGCAACAGCAGATGACTTCCCTCTACGCGATGGGACCCTACCCGTCGAATCAGGTGTGGGATAACGCAGGACAGCATGTGTTCGACCTAGACGCGCCGTGCTTGTGCGATGAGGTTATACGATACGTGGAGGCGTCAGTGCAGAATGCGTCACTGGAATCGATGCTGCGGGAGCAGAGTGTGGTGCTGGCCTTCCCCCCCACGGTGCGGATTGTGGACGTGCACGCCTTTGCAATGGAGCAGATCGACACCGCGTTCGAATACTTGAACAACAAACAGTGGGCACTGCGTAACCTCGCTGCTCCAACGACGGCTGTGCTACCCCTGCATGGATACTACCGTCCTCCACGTGACAGCCGCACAAAGAGCGTTGACGCGCTCCTGTGCAGCGGCGCCTTTGAGGAGTGGATGCGGTGGATGCGCTGCATTGCCGCTGGTGTGCTCGACGCAGAGCTCTTGAAGGGCTTTGCTACTGAAGCGGACAACTCGGATGCCTCACCGAAGGAAGCGGGGGAAAGCTTCGCCGCCGTGGAGGAAATGGCGTACAGAATGCTGCGCGTCCTCAATCTTATCAACACCCAGCGGTCAGATCTGCTTCCTCTAAGCTGGCAGCGCTTCATGGTGCAGTTTGCCGAGCATGTCACCCGCTACCCAAAGATATACCTGCACCCCGTCAGCGCTGTTACACAGCTGCTGCAGCTGTGCTTGCAGACGGTACGCTACCGCGACAAGCACCTACGCGCGGTGGATATGCAGCTGGTGTCGAACCTGTTGCCACTGGAGCACATCTTTTTTAACTGGCGCCTGCTATCTAATCTACCAGATGACTCCTGGATGGCAGTCTTGGCGACGCTGCGGCAGCTGGTGTCGCCCTCCAGCGCTGCGGCTGGGTTCAACACCGCACGTCTTCTCAGAGCCGACTTTGTGAACGGCTTTGTGTTTGGGCTGTTGCGCGAGTACGTGGCTTTTCCGCGACTCGTAACGGCAATCGAACTGGTGAAGTGCATGCTGCTCATCACTGAGGCGACCGAGGAGCTGATGGAGCGGGTACTAATGGCAGTGCTCCTTACCGTGCCTGGGCCCCGCCATGATGGGTCGAGCAGCACGCTGGAGAGCCACCTCGGCAGTAAGTTGGCTACAACATCGTTTGCGTACCTCGTACTCACTCGAAACATGCTTCTTCGTTGTCTCAACGAGGTGCTGGACATGGCCTTGAATGACGGCAACGGGGCTGTTCTCGCCGCCTTCGTCTCCGTTGTGCCGGAGTGGTGGTTCACGGCGCTGCTCTCAGGCAACTCCCACCCAATTTCGGCGACACTGGCGTTGCGGCTTTTTGTGCTTTGTTTTCTGAACTCGAAGGCCTTCCGTGAAGCGTACTCGGCGACAAAGGCCGAGTGCATCTCGCGAGCGATGGAGGCTCACTGCCACCAGCGTGAGCTGATGGACATCCTCGTGCACGGGTACATGGGCCACTTGTGGGTGGCAAGCTCGTCACATGCGGGTTACAGCACAGAGGGGTGGTGCGGGAAGACTGAGATGGAGGGGTTGCTCGTGCTTATACTGCAGCTTCTCAAGGCCCAGTGCCAGCTCTTGCTGCGCGGCACCCTCGTGACCTCCGAGGAAGTCACAGTTCGCGGCTACTTCAGCGCTGCCGCCGCCGAGGGTGCCATTGCTACCCCAGGCAAAGCGTCGCTATCCACTGGCCGATGGAGACGTGCTCGGATTGTGCTCTCAGCTCTTTGTCGTCTGAGAAAAACTGTGGCTGATAAAAAAGGGGTGAGGGCTGGCGGGCCCGCGTCGTCAACGCTGCCGGTGGCGCAATACACCGCCCCTGTCTGTTTGCTGAAGGACTCTGTGTGCGAGATTCTCGACTGGCTTACCAAGTCCTACCATCTCTCGAGATCGCTCAGCAGGCTTCTTTACAAGAGCAGCAACGCCGCCAATTTGTCGGACCTTCTCATGTGGCCGGTGTTGGTGGCGCTGTGCCCGAGGGAGCCGACCTCTGCTCAGGCGAGCGCGCGCGCGGAGCTACTGAGCAGAGTGCGTGCAGAGGAGGAGGACAGCGCTTCCTCGTCCAGCGGTGAGGCCCCCGCTCTCCTCGAGAGGGAGGAGGAGGAGTGGGAGGCTCTTCCAGATCCCACGATGTGTGAAGCGCGCAGCTTCGGTTTGGACTCGATGGGGCCGGCCGAGGGGATGGAGAGCGTGTACGACGCATGCAAGATGTTTTTTCTCACGCATGCCAGATCGCGGGAGTCGAACACGGGCTCTCTCGTCGCTACTGGTGGCCGTACAACGATGAGTAAGTACGTGCTGACTCTGCACCGCGCTCTGTCTGCAGAGGTCAAGGGCGTTGGTAACCATGCCGAAGACGCTCGCAAGGCGTTTCTCTGCATTGTGTGGCTCAAGGCGGCGGAACAGGCCGTCGACTGCACGCCCGACAGCAGCGCCGCGGTGGTGAAGCGCAACGTTCTCGAGCTGGGCAAGTACATGCTGGGCCGCCTCGTCAGCGGCTGTGCTGTTCCGCCGGCGGCGATCGCGGGCTTCTACCGATTTTTGTTGGCCCGGCTGGAGTGCGACACCGTGGTCATGAAGACTGCGCGCACAGCGCTTTTTGAATGGTTTATGTACGTGACATCTGTCGCATTTTACAAGCTGGATTCGACCAAGGTGGCTGTGGTGGTGGACATGGCCTACAGCTGCGCCGACATGCTTTTTTCTGATCCGATGCCGACGGTGGAGCTGCTGAAGACTGTCGTTGGCCGACTTCTTCAGGTGTCAGTGTGCCTGTGGAGCAGCATCGTTGACGAGTGCCACCCGGCCATTCGGAAAATGGCGATGCTGTGGACGGCGGTGCTGTGCGCGAATCAGAATACCGCTTTGGAGGCTACCCTCTTTCTGTATGGCTCCCCACCGGTGGATACGTTCCACGGCGGCTTCGATCTGCTACTGCCACCGATTGCGTCTCCAGAGGCATTCATGATATGGGTGCGGCAGCACAGCAACAAAGTTGCGCAGCTCCTTCAATCTTACACGGGACTCTCGTATCCATTCGCTTTGGCAAACGGTGGCGAGCACTTGCGGCTGATTACCCGCTACACGTGCGCTTCACTTGCCGAGTGGGACCGCCGCCGCCGCCACGCCTCAGCCATGGCGACTTCGCAGTGGCAGCAGTGGGAGGGGACGTTTCTGACCACCACCTTTGTCGACCCGGCGCTGCTCACGTGTACCGCAAGCCGGTGCCCGTACTTCTACATGCTGAGCGGGGGTGACGCCGCTATCGACGACGACGGTCCTGTGCGCTACGAGTGGTCGATGAATGACAACGGTGCCGTGGGCTGGGGCCGTCGCCTTGTGACGGAGAGCGTAGATGAGATAGCCAGCGAGCCACTTAACTTTTACATCCGATACGCGCCACCTGTTTGCTTGCCGCTACGGCGGCAGGAGGCGGAAGGACCCGGAGTGATGCTGCGCCCCAACGCTCGTGCGGTAGTGGCAAAGGTGGCCGGTCGTGGCGCTGGCAGCGCGGTGGTGTTCATGAGCAATGCGTACCTTGTACTAGGTACGGAGAGCTACATCAGCACCTGCGTCCTTACGCGGCAAGAGCTGCTCATAGTAACCTGCAGTGCAGTTACGCCGGCAGGCGATTTTTTCGCCGAGCAGGTGCGCGTGCACACCGCTTCGCAACACTCTCACGCCAAGTCGTCTCGGCTGCAGCAAGCTATCCGTCTCTTCGTGTCGGAACAAGGAAAAAGAAGTGGCAGCACATCGTCGCAAGCCGCCTTCCGGTACTCGCAGTACTACCGCCAACTACAAACCGAGTCTGCCAAGGGAGGTGACGCACTGGTGTGGCGCATTCCACTCGGCAGCATCGCATCAGTACACCAGCGCCTCTTTCAGCACCTCTCGGCCGGGCTGGAGGTGGTGCTCGAGTCGGGCAAGTGTGTCTTTCTCGTGCTTTTGGACGACGAGCTATCCTTCTCAAAGGCGTCGCGCGATAGGCTTTTTACGTACTTTGAGAGCGAGTCCGACCCTCTCATGTCCGGCATCGCTACGCACACCATAAGCGAGAAGCTGGCAAAGCTGGGCATCTGGACACGGCGGTGGGTGCGACGGGAGTGCAGCAACTACATGTACCTGCGTGTTCTGAACGACGCGGCGTCGCGGACGACAGCCAACCTTGGCCAGTATCCGGTGATGCCGTGGATTCTGCGTTGCTACACGGAAGGCATTCTCGACCTCGGGGATGCTAGCGTCTACCGGGATCTCACCAAGCCGGTAGGGGCGCTCAATGAGGTGAATGCAAAGCAACTGCAGGCGCGCTACGCGGAGTGGATTGCTTGCGATCCTCTGGCGGATCCTCCGTATCACTACGGAACGCATTACAGCACCGCCGCCATCGTACTATATTACCTCATCCGTCTACAACCGTTCACTTCTAGAGCCATCCGCTTCCAGGGGGGCAAGCTGGATATCGCAGACCGGCTCTTTCATAGCGTCGCAGAGGCATGGGCCAATGGAAGTGGGCTGAGCAGAGGGGACGTCAAAGAGCTCATTCCTGAGTTTTTCCGTGTGCCTGAGTTCCTGGAAAACCGAAACGGCTTGTTGCTCGGCACCCGCAGTGATGGCACTCCTCTGGGTGATGTTGTGCTGCCGCCATGGTGTGGGGGGAGCGCCGCCAAGTTTGTGTACATGCACGCACTCTCTTTGGAAAGCAATGCGGTGAGTCAACAGCTGCACCGCTGGATCGATCTCATCTTTGGCTGCAAGCAGGTCGGGCAGAAGGCAGTAGAGGCGATCAACGTGTTCAGTCCTCTCTCGTACAAGGAGGGAGTTGATCGTGCAATCAACCACGCCGCCACTGAGGAGGAGCGCAAGTCCATTGTCGCCTCTGTTTCCAACTTTGGTCAGACGCCCCTGCAACTCTTTAGAGATCCACACCCCGCCCGCAAAGACGCGAATGTGGCGCGCTCCACACAGGCCTTCATGCTGGAGGCTGCCAGAGACGTCACTACGCGGCCATGCGTGAGTGCGCAGGTGGTCGGAAAGGCTGAAGAGGGCGTATCGACTGCTCTCTTTATCAATGACACCCTTTTTATATGCGACAAGCTGAGTGCCGTGGGCTTGGCAAAGCCGCTGCACCTCTTCTCCTACGAACGCGACTTAGATAGCATCGTCTGCACCTCTGCACGAGGAAACCGTGTGCTGGCAACCATACAGCAAGTGCGCTCTTTGGGAAACGGCGGCGTTCGCTGCATGTGCGCGTCTCTACGTGGCAGCGTCGTGTGTGTCGGCACAGACAGGGGTAAGGTGATCGTTTACAGTCGCGAGAGTTACCGCCATCGCTTCTTCATTGTTGCAGTGCTCAACTCCTCCATTGCTGCAGCGCTACGGGAGGCAGGCCCGGTGTCGAGCCTGCACCTGTTCGACGAAGGTAATTTGCTAGTGGCATATGAGCAGGGGTCGGCGGTGTCTGGCTGGCACCTCTCTGCCTCATCCACCACCTTTACCTTCGCCGCTTCTTTTTCCACGCAAGCCGACAGCACCGCCGTGAGGGCTGTTTCCCTCGACAGCCACACGGGATTGTATTACGCCGCGAAAGCTTACTCCGTCGTCATCTTCTCCTCCTGTGGCGTGGCGCTCACACAGGTAAACATGGAGCCGCTCTTCACGCTGGCTGCACCAGAGTGTGCGGGGCGGATGACCAACTCGCGCATAACGGCCCTGCTGTTCGCCAACTGCTCCTCCTTCGCATTCACGAATTTGGTTCTCCTGGGGCACCTCAGCGGTTCAGTGTCCCTTTGGTGCGTGGTGTCTTCACAGACCATGGCAGGCGAAACACTCCCTTCCCGGTCGCCTCTTTGGTCTTTCCAGTTTCTGCACGAAGTCGTCTTCGACGCCCCCGTGACGTGTCTCGCCCCGACTACAGAGGAGCTCAGCTTTGTGGTTGGACTCGCCAACCACGCTGCCCATTGCGTGTGCTTTCCCTCATCGCATGTCGACAGTTCATATGAATAGCGACTTGGCTAACGTACATTCAACAAAAATATCACCGACATACTTTGACGAAGGGCCTCCTGCGGTACGCCTTACCAGAGGCTCCTTACCAGCGACGAGGCTCAGGCTGAACCTAATGTGGCCACCTTTGCCTTTATGGAGGCTGTGTCTTGTCTTCTTCAAGTGCCGCGGAATGCACTTCCGGTACGCTCTCTTCTACTCGCCGACTCTTGCCACAGCTGAATTCGCACATGACCATCCCAGCAGTCGATGCGTCGCAAAGATTAAACGAGCAAAGCGCCCCGGACAATCATTGAGAGTGCACCACCACCACCACACAAATTCTCAACGCACCAAGAGCAAGCACATGTCTTTGAATGAAACGGTGTACGGGTGGCTAGTCGAACAGCTGAGCATCAGCCACTTTGCATCTGCGCCACCCAACGCTTCCTGAGCGAACCGCAGCAGATTGCCTTCCACTCAGGCAACACAGAACGTTCTTCAAACCATAACTGTGAGAAAGCCAATAGACACGACAGCCCTCGCCCACCACTCTCTCTCTTTACCAAGTTATACCGCCCTCAGCTCTTTCTCAATCGAATACCATTTCCAATTAAAGACTTCCCCACACTGTCGCTCATCGACAGCTCGTTCTCCCGACAACCTTTTTTTTGATATGCCGACCGAAGCGCACCCAGCAGCATTTCGCACCAGGCTCATTCGTGCGCATGCCCTCCCACAAATCCGCCACGGCTCTAACTGCTATGTTACACAACACCTGCAACACATACACGCAACAAAATTCCCGAAGCTACTGCACCGCCATCCTCTGCAGTCTGCGCGATGAGGTTCGAATGCGCTGGGCAAGACTGATTTGCCCGAGCGTGGGAAACGCCCCAAAGAGCTGGTCCTTGTGCGTGGCGCTGCGTGGCTGTGATTCTACTGAACAATCTTTGCTACAGGTGATGTGCGCTGTTGCGCACGAGGTGACCTTACTGTTTCCTATCTCCAACCAAGATCGATGAGCTGCAGCAGCTGCGCGCGCGCGCCGGGCTCCGTGCGTGCGCGTGTGACGCTCGGGCCCCTGGGGACGGCTGTGTGTGTGCTGCTGGCTGGGGACGCGTGTCTCGAGTGCGCGGTGCCATACCCGCTGCCCGTGTGTGCATATGTGGGCGTGTGCGCGGCAGATGATTACGACCAAGGACATCTGAGTCAAAACCGAAATCGCTGTCTGAACCCAACGACTGTTGATTGTGTCCCCCGTGTCTGAGCTGCCGCCGCGCCCGCTGCGCTACTCGTGTGCAGGTGCGCCTCACGCTCCCCGGCTTCCTCCCCTCGCCTGCGCGCGCCGACTTACGGCTGCGCCACTGCTGCGCGTGAATGATGATGCGTGTATTCTGCAATGCGGACTCCACTGACGAGGAACAATACGATCACTATGACTATTGGCATCTGACGCTGTGCGCGGCGATGCGGCGTGCTCTCTCTGTGCGTGTGCGTGTGTGCGCCCCTGCGCCACCGCTCTGCTGTGCTGCTGGCGCGCTGGCAAAGAAGGGCCAAAAGGTCGTTCGCGGTGAGCCGGTGCCGCACACGCGGGACAGCCCTGCGAGAGAGTGTGCAGTCTGCGCGATGAGGTTCGAATGCGCTGGGCAAGACTGATTTGCCCGAGCGTGGGAAACGCCCCAAAGAGCTGGTCCTTGTGCGTGGCGCTGCGTGGCTGTGATTCTACTGAACAATCTTTGCTACAGGTGATGTGCGCTGTTGCGCACGAGGTGACCTTACTGTTTCCTATCTCCAACCAAGATCGATGAGCTGCAGCAGCTGCGCGCGCGCGCCGGGCTCCGTGCGTGCGCGTGTGACGCTCGGGCCCCTGGGGACGGCTGTGTGTGTGCTGCTGGCTGGGGACGCGTGTCTCGAGTGCGCGGTGCCATACCCGCTGCCCGTGTGTGCATATGTGGGCGTGTGCGCGGCAGATGATTACGACCAAGGACATCTGAGTCAAAACCGAAATCGCTGTCTGAACCCAACGACTGTTGATTGTGTCCCCCGTGTCTGAGCTGCCGCCGCGCCCGCTGCGCTACTCGTGTGCAGGTGCGCCTCACGCTCCCCGGCTTCCTCCCCTCGCCTGCGCGCGCCGACTTACGGCTGCGCCACTGCTGCGCGTGAATGATGATGCGTGTATTCTGCAATGCGGACTCCACTGACGAGGAACAATACGATCACTATGACTATTGGCATCTGACGCTGTGCGCGGCGATGCGGCGTGCTCTCTCTGTGCGTGTGCGTGTGTGCGCCCCTGCGCCACCGCTCTGCTGTGCTGCTGGCGCGCTGGCAAAGAAGGGCCAAAAGGTCGTTCGCGGTGAGCCGGTGCCGCACACGCGGGACAGCCCTGCGAGAGAGTGTGCAGTCTGCGCGATGAGGTTCGAATGCGCTGGGCAAGACTGATTTGCCCGAGCGTGGGAAACGCCCCAAAGAGCTGGTCCTTGTGCGTGGCGCTGCGTGGCTGTGATTCTACTGAACAATCTTTGCTACAGGTGATGTGCGCTGTTGCGCACGAGGTGACCTTACTGTTTCCTATCTCCAACCAAGATCGATGAGCTGCAGCAGCTGCGCGCGCGCGCCGGGCTCCGTGCGTGCGCGTGTGACGCTCGGGCCCCTGTGTTGGTGGCCGTTAAAGGCTGAGATTGCATACTTTACTCTTTTTGTGTGTCGTATATGTTTCAAGTGAAAGGTGCGTATCGAAGGAACTCATGAGGAGAAGCGGTGCGGACGGGGGTGGGTTAACGGGCTATCGGGAGATGTGGTTGATAGCGGTACTGTTAGAAAACGTATTATATTTGATAATTGCTTTTCTTGAGTGCATGAAAATTGGTGTGTGTGCTTGCGCAATGGCCGAAGCACACGGGCAGTTGAGAGGGCCCCGCTCTCGTGACTCGAGATTCTCGGTAGAGCTCTCGAGGCGTTTTCTGCGCTGTAATGCGGCTGCGCTAATGCGTATGCATTAATTGATGATAGGCGCTGCTTTCAGAGCGACATGCGTGAATGTTCCCTCTCTCACATCTGCTTCTAGTCTTCTCTTGGCATCGGCAAAGGCTGTGGTTCTCCAACAAGCTGCATCGAGAGGTCAGCAACGGGCGCAACTTACGACAGCAGACGTATGCTGAAGCTGAGTGCAGGCGCGTGCTTCTAAATTTGCTGGCGCGGGCATCGTCGGAGCTGCCGTAAAGACTACCAGTTTCAAGTCGGGGTCTGCTGTACACCCTGGCTTGGCTGTGCGTTGACCGAGAGGAAGTTGGCGGCCAGCTGCTGATCATGGAGCGAGCAGCGCGTGTGGTGCAGCTGCAGTGCACTGCAGGTCCCTTTAGTATCGAGCTTTATAACAACTTTTGCGCCGACTCCTTCTGGCAGCTGGCTAGTAGCGGACAGCTGTGCCGGCTAGTATTCCGCCAGCTGCTGAGCGGCTTCGTGCTACTCGGTGAGGTGGAAGCAGCGCAGGGCCACTCAGCGACTGCAAGCGAGGTTGATGATGCTGCGCGAAATATGGATGGTACCTCACTGAGGCATGTGGGAGCTGGCCTGCTGAGCTGCCGTCCGGCTGTCGGCGCAGTGACAGCCAGCCAATTCGTCATTACGCTTTCTCCGCAGCCGAATCTCGACAAGACGCACGTCGTCTTCGGCCGTGTGTATTCTGGCATTCACATTGTGGAACAGATATCACACAAGCAAGTGGACACGGACTTCTTCATGTACTCCCCAGTCACAGTCATCAAGTGTAGCTTGGCGATGCTTCATAGGGGCAATGCACCACAAAGCGATACAAGCGCATCGGCACGTGTGTCCTGCATTGTGAAGTCATCGTCCCGGCCACGTATTTTAACCATGCTGGAGTGACCTCCCCCCGTTCTCCTAGGAGCTCTGGCTCGCCAGCGATTAGCTGCCGCACTCTGCAGCAGCACACTTTTTTTCCCACTGCCTCATGCACATTGCCGCGTCCCTCTGAAGCTGCGCATCCTTCGTTGCGTCAGTAGCGATGCTTTAGGGTTAAGGTACTTTAAGGATGAAACCAATGGATGCTTGCGAAGAAGCAGAAAGGCGAGAAGAAAACGCGGCATTGGTCACTTGAGTGAAGTAGGCACATGTGCAGGCACCATAGAGTCACACGCCTCACTTGGAGGTGTGTGTGTGTGGTGCTAAGTCTATGATTCATTGCTGCTTTGGTAAGCAGTAAGCGCCGAAGGCAAGTAAGGATGTTCCGTGCACTCCAGCTTTGCTGCTCCTCTCCCACTCTCGAAGGAACCGCCTTCTCGACCTCCTCGCCTGCTGCTCTTCCTCTCCTGTCGAAGTCGTGTACAACGCCCTTCGCTCCCACATCCAGGCCAATAGCGGCTGCCGAATCCCCTCCACATTGCCTATGGTGTGTGTTTTCTGTCTCTTCACCTCTTCGTCTTTGGCCGCCTTTTTCTCTCTTTACACACGCACTCTGTCGCTGCTCGACTTGCTCGACTCTAAGCAGTTTTATCTTTGGTGTTTTACTTCACGTCTCCATCCGTACGCGCGTTGCTTTGGCCCAGTATGTCCACGACCAAGTCCTGTGACCCCGAGGCGTTCTTGTTCGGCATGATGGGGGCTGCTGTCTCCCTTGCTTTGGCGAACGTTGGCGCCGCCTTTGGCACGGCAAAGGCTGGCGTGGCAGTGGCACAGTTAGGTATTGTTCAGCCGACACGCGTGATGCGTGGTATTGTGCCAGTTGTGATGGCCGGTATTCTTGGGATCTATGGTCTCATCGTCTCCGTGATTATCTGCAACAACATGAAGCTGACCGGTTACCCACTGTTTTCTGGGTACATGCACCTTGGGGCTGGGCTAGCGGCCGGATTCGCCTCCCTCGCGGCGGGGTATGCCATTGGCATTGTAGGTGACATCTGCTGCTACGCCTATGCGAAGACGGAGAAGATATTTGTTCCGATGATTCTGATGCTCATCTTTGCGGAGGCGCTGGGCCTCTTTGGCCTCATCACGGCACTCCTCATGAACAACAAGGCGGCGTCGGTCATCGGTACCTGTGCCACTAGCTAAGGCGGTGGCCCTCCTCAGCTTCTTCGCCCTTGTACCGCATTTCGTCCTCCTCACCCTCTTTCCTCCTCTCCTTGCTGCGCTGCTGCCCACTCCATCATGAGTGTGTGCTTGTGTGTGTGTGTATGCGGCTGAATGGACTGGTGGGGGAGCGTGTTCCAGGCGACGTTAGAGGGCGGGCGAGCGGGAGAAGGAATCAGCTTTGTTCCGTGTAACCCTTCCTCCCCTCGCTCTTCTGCGGTCTTCGGGGCATTTTTGGTGGCTTTCCCTGCGGCACACATGACCGACTGCGTATCAGCTTCTATCGGGTGTGCCTGCGTTCGTAACAGCGACGAAAGACCTGAGGGCATCGTATATCGAGGTACATGTGTGCCCCCCTTAGTCGCAGACATGCTGGGATGGGCTGTTTCCTTCATGTCTCTCAGCGGAAAGGAGGAAGGGTTGAGAGAGGGGATGAGACGCGCCCCTCACGCCATACCACTTAAAGACGTATTTCCCATCACCGCAGCATTCAAGGGAAGCTGACGCAACGAAGCACGTCACATCAGCAGCGTCTTGGGGCGGGACTCACATCGCGCTCTCTCCGTCTTTATGCGTTGCCTTGCCTCGCCCTTAGCGTGCCGTCAGGTGGCTCGTGTCTTTTCCTCTTTTCTCTTCGCCTTTTTGGTTGAGCTTTGTCTGAGACGATGGCTCGCGAAGGACAGTTGACTGACAGATTCGCGTGCAGTAGGGTCTCCCTCGCCGTGCGCTCTGGAGACTTCGTCCGTAATCGTGTGCAACGGGCGTGCCCTAAGTGAGCCTGTCGGTAAAAAAGCGGAGCAAGAGGGAGAGGCAGCAGAGCAGTGGCACCGCTGTTGGGCTAGTGCTTCTCAGCGTGCCTCTCTGGTGGGGGTGGAGGTGTCGTCGCTTGTGCGGGAGTGCAGATGGGCCGCTTTGAGTGAGGCGTTCTTTGCAAGCGGCGTGAATCCGCCCGTGTCTTGCTTGCCTCTGTTTCCCTCTATTCGTTAAGTCCCAAGGGCAACGGGATCGCTGAGACGACATGCCCCCCCACACACACACACAGAGTTATATGTGTGCCAACTAAGCAAGGCACAGCATCCCTGAGAGGGGAGGGCTCCTCGTTCCGAGGGATGGAAGGGGAGGCGGCTTGCCGTGCAGCTGCGCTGGCACTTTGCGTCTGTACAACAGGGGCGTAGAGGAAGGAGGTGGAAAACGGAGATTAGTATTGTGCGCGTGTGCGGCGTCTCGTTGCCATCTCGAGCCTCCTTTCATCCTCCACTCCTGCGGTAAGCCGCTCGGGAGGCGCTTGAGGGGTCTGTCGATAGACAAGGGAGCAGTCAGTGGTGCGGTGTTCATCTCAGGGACCTTTCTAGAGAAGCGACTGAGGTGGTGGTGGTGGTGCCACGCTCTGGAGGCCGTGTGTGTGTGCCTCTGTGTAGCTGCGCGCCCTCACAGTGACCATGCGCGTAGGAGAGCAGCCTCTCCGTTCTGTTCCGCTCTTGTTCTCAGCCAAACTGCCGCCCATCTTCGTTTCGCCCGCCTCCCTTCTTCACCTCTTTCTTCTGCCGGCTGTTGTCACCGTCTCCGGGTACGCACACACACCTCCACACATGCACCAACGAGAACAAATACCGAAGGACGTGGCTCTGAATGAGAACATATTCTGCGCACCAAAGAGAGCTATCCTTCCGCCCTGACACACTTTCTGAATTCCTCTTCTCCGAATCGAGCCAAACACGGAAGTCCATCTCACTCAGCACGCCCCTGGGGCATCTCTCTTTCCCTTCCCTTGGCGCGCATGGGCACATACGCACGTAGACCCTTTTCACCTCTCCCCCCCCCGCGCATTATCTCCTAAGGATCTCGCGCGCTCTGCAGTTTTTGCTCTCATCTATTCTGCTGACGTTCGTCTCTGTGCGATCGCACTTGAGGGCGCCACGTTGGCGCTCCCTTTTTTGTGTGTGCGCATGCTTTGAGCGCTTGGCCTACGTCGTGCGTTGAATCCGCCGTAACCTCTCCATTTTTTATCACTACCCGCCCTTCGAGACGGGCACAGAAGCAATCGGGGGAGAGGGTAAGACGCGCCTGTTAGTCATGTATGCCCTGCGCCAGCGCTTACGGATTCGGGGAGGAAAGCGGCATGTCCCCCAACGAGAGCTTTCAGCGACGACCTCCACGACGCAAGCACTTCTATTCGTGGGTCGCAACGGACAAGATACAGCTGGAAACAGCGGAGAAGCTGGTGCTGAAAGGGCTGCTGTACTACCAAGCCAAGATTGCCGGCCTCAACACCATCTCTACCGACGACATTCGGGGGCTTGATGACAAGGCGACGCTTGTCTCGAAGCACCGTGGCATGACGGACTCAAGCACTTTCCGCGACCGGCCTGACAGGCAGCAGCAGCAGCAGCCGGAGGCCCTTTCTTTCTCACTGCTCCCTGCCCGGAAGGCGGCCGGCGAGAAGGAAAAAGATGTTCTCATCCTCATTCACGGTTTTGCCGGTGGGGTGGGCGGCTGGGCGCAAAACTGGCGCTGTCTGGCGGAGCGGTATCGCGTTTACGCCTTCGATCTGCCTGGGTTCGCTCGCAGTGAGCGCCGTGCCTCTGCTGCGACTTCCCTGGCTGAGGTGATGGACTACTTCTGCGGCTATATCCGTGAATGGTTTGAGCGACTAAACTTCATGCGGCCCGTCGTCATTCTCGCCCACTCCTTCGGGTGCTTTGTCGCGTCGCATTACACCATGCGACACGGGGCCAACTGCATCAAGCTGCTGATGCTAGTCGAGCCGTGGGGTCTCATTCGCGGTAGCGCAACCCGCATGAAGAGGTACTCGCTGCAAGCCCGAGTGCTGCTGGCGCTTTTCCACAACGTTGGTCTGCTAGGGCTTCTGCGGAGTGCTGGGCCAGCGGGGCCGTGGCTGCTGCGCCGCATGCGCCCCGACTTCGAGGAGAAGTGGCGCACCTTCTTCGATGACCCAAGCGTTATTTATGACTATCTTTACCACTGCAACGCTCAGTATCCCCTCGTTGGAGAGAAGCTCTTTAAGGCTTGCTGGCACTACGACGTGTGCGCGAAGGAATCACTCCTAGACGCGCTGCCAGGCACCCTCGACCAGCGCATTGCTGTGGGATTGTTGTTTGGTGGCAAGTCGCCGCTGAATTCGCCAGAGGGAGCCGAGCTGGCGGCTCTGTTGCGTGCGAGAGGCGCTCGGGTCTGCATCGATACTCTGGCTAACGCCGGCCACCAAATTTTCACGGACGACGCTGCAGTCTTCAACGAGAAGGTCATTGAGATGATCATTGACTTGTCCGCGGACTCACATCCCACTTTCTCTGCCTGACTCGAGGATGGTAAGTAGGCGGTGCGTGGAAACCGTCGGTGCTTCCTTTCTTTCAGCCGCTCGATGTGCCGACGACGTAGAGGCCTTTCACTTTGGCGAGTGTGTGGATGCGCGCGCGCTGCTAATGACACAGCGTCAGCTACGACATCGACTCGCCGCCCTGCACAAACATCTTCCCCCTCCCGCCTCTGAAGACACACAGAGAGTAGTGCCTCTTTTCCACTTCTTCTTTTCTCTTCGGCTGGGCCTCTCGCCTATGATGGCCTCTGCCCTTGTCGCACAACGTTTGCCTTGGGCTCTCCTCAAAAGGTGGGCGGTCTACTACCCTCTCCTTCGCACACGTGCACGAGGCCGACGCAAGGATCGCAACACCTTCATGTACACCAGCATGAATGTGGACGGAG
Source organism: Leishmania martiniquensis (assembly GCF_017916325.1). Classification (NCBI taxonomy): domain Eukaryota; phylum Euglenozoa; class Kinetoplastea; order Trypanosomatida; family Trypanosomatidae; genus Leishmania; species Leishmania martiniquensis. The sequence continues at coordinate 49,009 of NC_090158.1, forward strand.
GAAGAGACCCCGAACCCCCCCCGCATACGCATACGCATTCAGGTGGAAGCTCTGAGATGCCCAGCTCCTCAAGCACGGGTGGGCAGTTCATTTTGATATGAGCTCGCTTGTCGCCTTCACGTAAGGCTCATTTCTTTTTGTTGCTGTTGTGTCGCTCTTATCCCCCTCTTACTGTACGGTCCCTTTGTTTTTTCGTGCGTGTGTGTGAGGGGTGGAGGTAGAGGGCTGCTGCGGTTGACGTTGACGTTTCCTGCCCCTTTTCTATGTTGTATATTGTCACCAGAGGCACTGCCTGCGTGCCTTTGCCTCTCCGCTTCGCTTTTTTCCCCTCCCACTCTCTCTTAGTTCACCTGCTGTGCACTCCAGCCTCTCTCTTCTAGCGACACTTTTATTTTTGGTCGGCGGCACCCACCTCATGGGAGAGTCGCGGCGTGGCGATGAAAAATTTGTCACTGCGGAGGAGATGGCGGTGGAGGGGGTATGCTTCCAGAGTGCGATGAGCTTCTCTCTGAGCTCTCCTGCGCTGCTTTCGTTTCTTGAACCATTTACGCCAGGATAGCTCAAGACGGCCGGCAGCAAGGCAATGCCGGTGCTTTCGTGGAGCGTGTGTCGGTAGCGCCGCACCCAGTTCTAGGCCGCGACTCCATCGTGGTGCTCACCTCTTCCCCGGATCACCCGCATGCAGAAAAAGAGGTTTGGCGAAGGTGCTTTCTTAACTATTCCCATCGACCTCTGCAGCTGTAGGAGGGGGGCGTTAGCAATCGGTAGGATGAGGTGTGCACACGGGGAGGTTCAAGAGTGAGAGCATAGGGGAGAGACGGGAGCTCCGAATCAGGGCTGTATCGTAGCGTCTTATGCGCTTGCCAGTGCACGGAAGTAGCGCGGGAGGAGCAGCAGTCTCCACGGGTAGAGGCCGGGGGTGGGTGGGTGGTGAAGAGAAGGCAGAGGTGAAAACGTGCATTGCGGTACTGCTTCTGTCCCCCTCGTTTTTCCATGCAAGATGATTGCTGTCTCTGACGCCCCTTGCCTCGCTTGAAGGCAGCTGGAGGCCAGCCACCGCTTCTTCAGAAAAACTGTCTTGCACATGGTGACGCAAATATTTTCTCATGCATTTCTTTAATGTCATATTGTGTATGAGGCGCCAGTAGGTGCGCGCACACACGTGCACTAGTGACGCGCCAGCGAGTCGAACATGACCACACACACCCGGAAATCGGTGATGCGCGAGTGTGCGCAGGCCAGACATACGAGAAAGCGGCCAGAGGGGGGGGCGCTGCTCGAGCTGGCTCCGTGAACGGGCCCTGCCCGGGACGTTCTCTTCGCTCCTTCATTCTGTATTTCTACACCCACTTTTGTATCAGTGCTTGTGCAGCCTCTCGTCTTGTTCTGTTCCCCTCCGCCTCCGCCCCAGTAGCCTTCAGCGCTCTCTCTCTACCACCCTCGCTGCCTTTTACATAATTAGCGCCATCTGTGTACCACAAGTCTGCGTGGACCCGACGACTGTGCGGAGTGGGGGGGGGCACCGCTGGCTCATCACGCTGTTGCTTCTGTGTAATGATTGCCGCATGCGGCTCTTTGCTCTGCTGAGTTTTCTTTTCCTTTATAATTTCTACTCAACCTTCTTCCTCTTTCTCATTTTGTTGTGCTTTAGGGGATCGTCGTTTGCCTATGAGCGCCAAGAGTCCCTCTTAGTGAGTGTGAGGGGTGGATGGGCTGCGAGTGGCTTTCCTCGTCTTCATCTCCGCTTTGAGCCCGTTTCGCTTTTCCTGTTTGCCTCTTCATGACGTAGATCGGGATGCGTGCGGAAGGTGCTCTCGCATTTCTTCATCTCTCGTCTTTTTTTCGATCCTCGTATGGCTCAACTCGATGATGGAGGTGGCCGTGGTGGAGGGAGAAGATTGCGGGTGGGGTGCGTGTAGCGGCTGATCTGAGGCCTTCACCACACGCTCACATCATTGAGATTACGCGTATGTGTGAATGAAGGCGACGCTCTTCTGCTTATTCCTCCCCCGACTGCAATGCTCACGCCCGCAGATGTAATCGTATGTGCTCTCTCTCCCGTGTTACGTTCTCCGCGGTGTTCTTCCACTTTTCACCGTCAATGCATACCTCCACGTCTTCTGTTTTCACTATCGTAATGGTGATGAAGAGGGGGGGACGCAGAAGAGGAAGCGAATGTGAGGACGAGAGGGGGAGAGAGCAGTGAGTCTTTCTCCTTCCGTAATTTATCTTTGCGTTTACACACACACACACACACACACAGACGCGCTTGTCGGGGGCCTTGCCGTTGGTCCTATTCAATCGCTGGAACTGTTGTGGAAGGACCACCTCTGTTTCACAGATGCTCAGGCGGCAGCCACAACAGCAGCCGACATGGGTGCGAAAACACGCAGGAGGCTCCCCCCGTCATCTTTAGACCTGCCGCTCAGCGATTCTCACCATGCATGACTTCGTCACAGCTACATGTAGTGACTGCACGTACGCCCTCCCAAAGATCCCCAAAAGTGTGACTCACAGAGGTAGGAAGCAGCTAAGAACGGGGGGAGGCGACTGGAAGCCACGATTTGTGTATTCGCGTGTGTGCGCGCGACATTACGGCAGCTGTCTGTTCCGCTGATCATCATGCTCAATATCTTTGCGCTCTTCTGTGACGTTCTCCGGCGCTCTCTGAAGTACTCGCACATACGTCGAGACTCTAATTGCTACTGACACGCATACTCACCCGCATACACTACCGCCATCCCGCGTGCCTACAGCAATATCCGCTTACCGCACCGCAGTTGGCACCCCCGGCGCGGAAGAAGCAGCACAGCGCCCAAGGTACAGTGCTGTAGCGTGCCAAGACACGCACACACAGTGACGCAGACGTTCGCAGGCAACATCTTGCCTATTTTGCGTGCAGCACCAGTTGCCTTTGTGGCCCTGTCCATCGTACAGTCCTTTTTTTTCCAACGCTGTCATGTGGCAGGAGGCGTACCGCGCAGCCTGCGCGGAAGTGTCCGCGGATGTGCGAGAGGACGTCAGCAGCAGCGGCGCAACCGGGGAGCTGATGGTACGCGGTAACTCCTTTGAAAATTTCAAGAACCGCCTCTCGGACACTGACGTGCAGGTGATGATGACTGCACTCCACATGTGCCCTGGCATGTCAGCACTGTATCTCCCGTACAACAACATATCCGACAAGGGCGGAGTGCTGCTAGGCAAGGCGCTCGGGCATCAGTTGGGTAGCATCATCTCACTCGACCTGCAGTACAACTCGTTGGGCACAGAGGCGGGTGTGGCGATCGCACAAGGGCTGCAGCGGAATAACTCGCTCTGCCATGTGTCACTCGCCGGTAACCCCCTTGGTGGTAGCTGCGGTGCGGCTCTTGGCAAGGCGCTGCGGCAGAGCATGTGCCTTGCGGTGCTGGACCTCTTCAACACTGAATTGGACATGCCGGCACTCGTGCAGATTAGCCGCGCTTTGGAGGTGAACAAGGGGCTCTCCTCCCTCAACATCGGGCGACCACTGCTGCGCAGCGTTGGCGAGGTGGAGAGCGTAGTGAATCATCTTTCGATCGCTCTGCAGCGCAACACTGTACTTGAGGAGCTGCACATGGCGTACTTTGGCCTTGTAGACGACCACCTTCAGACCCTCGTACAGGCACTCTGCGGGTCATCAGTCACAACGTTCTGTATCAAAGGCAATAGGCTCTCCCAGGATGCCGGCCAGCTGCTGGCGCGTCTTCTGGACCGCCGGCACGACTTTCGCAGTCTCGATGTTAGTTGCAACTGCCTGCGTGACGCTGGCGCAGAAGCTCTCGCGGAAGGGGTGACACACCACCCCCAACTGGAGTGTCTTGCCGTCGCGAGCTGCACCATTGGCGAGCGTGGTCTGGTGGTGCTTGTTGAACACTTGAGGGGCTGTGCAACGCTTCGCCGGCTTACAATCTGGGGCAATCATGTTACACCGACGGTGGCTTCCGCGCTCAGTGCGACCTTCTTCGACTTGTGTGAGTTGGACTACATAGACGTGGGCGTTACGGAGCGGGACGGGCAGATGGTGGCCTACCGTGCGTGACGCGGGGTGCGATTCTCTGCGCCCCACAATGTACACTATCATGACGAAGATGCACCAGTTGATTGTCTCAGCCCTTTCACTCGAAGGAAAGTAAGCGATGACCACGAGGATGGGGTGAGGAGGGGCCATGCTGGGGGCCTTGCCGATTCTTTACGTCACCTACACACGCACAGTACATGCGGCAGTCTGAGTGAGGGCCGATTTTGCCGGGTACATGGGCACCTCCAGCCAGCTCCTGTCTTTCTTCTCAGCCTATCCTATCTCTCGCCTTCGAGTGCGTAAGCGACTGCCTCTGCCTTCTGTAGGCGCATTGGGGGTGGAATGGGGCGAGGGGCCTTTTCTTGGCCATATACCGGCGTGGAAGAATCGCGCATGCACACATGCGAGCAACCCGGCGCATCTGCGTGTTCGCTGCTAGGCATCCTCTACCACGCTTTCCCCTCTGTCCCCCCGTCTCGCTTATAGGACCCGAAGCGTGCCTTTCCTCAGCTTACTGCACGCGAGGAAAAGAAAGGGGCACCGGTGTTTATCAACGCGCCTATTCTGTCCAGTTGGCAATCACTGTGGCTGCGCACTGCCTGCGCTCCGTGCCACTTCTCCTTTTAGCACACCTGCGCGTCTGCTCAGCGCTTCTCTCGCGGCTGCCTTTCCGTGGAGAGAGTGGGGCCAATGCCGTTGCCGAGTCAGAACCAGCTGTACAGCTATTATGTGACGCGGTGTGGTTACCATGGTGTTCGAAAGCCCCACCAGGCCGTACTGATGCTCTTGTCGGAGGACACCACATCGCATGCAGAGAGGCTCGCCGGCGAAGCAGCGGAGCGGGGAGTGACCGTCGCTGATCTCGAGCAGATTGAAGATGGGGCTGACGCAGCGGTGCGCGCGCGTGACCGGGCGGCCGTCGTTCCTCTCGCAAGCAAGCGCACCTTTCGGCTCCCCGAGCCAGTTGGCGAGGCTGTCTTCTCCCCAGTCTATGTTGGTGCTCTTGGCTTGTTGCCCATATTGGACCTCATCTCGGAACTTCCGCTTGTCGAGACCGTGGACCTGTCCAATGTCGCGTCTTGGTACGACAACGACACCTTTGCCGACTCGGCAAAAGGCAGTGTCTGTGGAAACGACGTGGTCGCTCGCCTGTGCGCCATACTTCCGCGACTGCGCTACCTGCGCTCCCTCGACTTGGGCATCCAGCCGCTGGGCAGTATTGCCGCCGCTTATCTGCTGGAGGCCATCAGACCGCTAACTTCCGTGGAGCATGTCTCCCTCGACACCACCAACGTCGACCCGTACCTGATCCGTGCCTTTCAGCAGGTGCTAGAGGAGCACCCGCAACGCGCACGCCCGCGCTTACCCGCCGCCGAGGCCGTGGCAAAGTCATATGAGATTCCGCTTCACATCACATCACTTCCCCTTCTGGATCGAAAAACACTTCGCGAGCAGCAGGTTCTGCGAGCTCTTCTCGGCGAGGACACGAACTTCACAAGTGTGGTGACCGAGGTGGAGATGGGCGACATGGTGCTCACGGCGCGCGTGATGAGCACGACAGAGGTGATCTCTCGGTGCGGACACGGTGGCATCCGTGGGGATGGCGAGCATCTTTTCCTTCTCAAGAGCGGCAGGCTGCGCGTGTACGCGGACCTTAAGGGGTTCGTCGTATCACACGGCGACTACTTTGGCGACTCCTACTCCGGCGTTCTCCTACCGTGCGCGCGGCTGGTAGAGGAGGAGCGGGGTATTGTGTATGCCATACCACTTCATTCGTGCACTACTGTGCTGGCCCGCTGGGCAACTCGTCTGGCAGCTGCATGGTCATGGCTGCAGCAGACACCGCTCATACAGCCTGTGGGCTTGTGGTCGCGCATGCGAGCATGCACATGTAGCGAGTTTGTTACATCGAGGCCGACAGACACCGTCATTGATGCCGGGGATGGAGGAGAGGCTATCTACGTGGTGTGTGACGGCTCATTCTCTGCCGTCGATGTTAGCAAAGGTGACGCGGCGCATTTCAGCGCTCGGAATGTGCGCAGCGTCTTCAGCCGCTTCGACGTCTTCGGCATCGAGGCACTCGTCGCCAGAAGGCGTCAGAGCTCCGTCCGCATCATGGCAGGAAGAGAGAGGGACAAGTTTTATCGCACCTTGGTCATTAAGGGCTGCGGTGTGCGGGTGCTTTATCGTCAACTGCGTCCCACCTGCGTGTCACTGGCTCGCGCCTACTCGCTCCACAAGGACCTCTGTGGCAGCGACACCGTACGGTAGTAAGACTCGGCGACCTGACTGCAGTGCGACACGCAGGCGACAGTGGTGCTGCTGCTTCCTTGTCTTTGAGTCCACTCAGATGTACCTTAGCGCCACTCAATTTCATTTGACCGCTGCTCGTTGTCGTTCGTGTGTGTGTGTGTGCCTGTGTGCATTGGCGGGGGGCATACATGTCTCTCGCTTAGCTTATGTTTACAGTACCCGCATACCTCACATGCACCGTGACAACCGGCAACGGGGTGGTGGTGGCCGATGTAAGCCAACTCACACCGGCGAACATAGAATAGTGATTCAATGAAACACAGATGCTAGCAGAGATCTCTGTTTTTTGTTTTGTTTCAGAGATCGATACGCGCGCACAGCGAGTCATCGAGAGCGTTGATCGGGTGCGCATTGCCTCCGACAAAGTCGGAGGCAATGCGCATGGGAGCTCACAAACAACGCACTCGCCATGGGTATGATGGCGGTCACATGCAGCTGCGTCAGGGCCTGACACTGCTTGCGCTCCTCTTTCTTTCATGAGGTCTCTTCACCTGCGGCTTCTCCCAGTAAGTGAGCGCGTGCGTGTACATCCTTTATTGTCGCCCATTTTGCGCTTTTCGTGTCCTGTTCTCCCTAGTCCCTCTGAAGGCTTTCCTCTGCGTGGTGATGTCTTCTGCCCTCTTGCCTCCACGCGCCTGTGCCATTGTCCGCGTCGATGCTGCTTTCCCTGCTTCGTCCTCCTTCGTTTATCCCGCCGCCGGCATTTCTCGACTGTGAGGACCACTCACTGACAAGAAGCATGCACCTCTCCCAGCAGCGAGGTGGTGACGCTACCGTACAAACAATTTAACACACGTACACTCACCCACACGCGAGGCAGCGCCAACAGAAAAGTTTTTGCCCTCGCGTCAATGGGCGGAAAGACTTCGAAGGTGGTGGCGGCGCTCACCCCAGAGGGGGTTGAAGAGTTGTACAGAGAGGGATACGCGGCCGGTACAATCGACGCCGATCTGTATCACACGTCAGAACGCGAGGTGATGCGGCAGCAGGATGCGGTGGCAGGCATCGGCGCGTGCATGTTCAGTGCTTGGGTGGCATATGTATACGGCCGTACGACTGGCGTGCAGGCTGCGGAGGATGCGGCGTCGCTACGCTTTGATGCACAGCAGCGAATACTCGACGAGACAAGAAAGGACCTGGCGCTGAAGCTAGAGGAGAACCGCAGCCTCCTGACCATTCGACAAGAGCAGGATGTCGTGATCGCGCAACAGCGCGACGAGCTGAAACGTGCAGCTCAGCAGCGCCGCGCTATGCTGCAGTCAGTGAACGCGTTGCGGCGTCGAAATACATCTGTGCGGCGGCAGATGCGAAGCCTAAAGTCCTCATTCACCGCTCTTCAGCTTCAGGTGTACGTTGGCATGGCTGGGGCCGGCCTCCTCTTGCTCGCTGTGGTGTGGTCGACACAGCAACTACGCAGTGGACGCTGGCAGCGCCCTCCCATCGCGGCTACGTAGAGGGCGAGGTCGTCGCGAACCACAGCTGCTCATGCCAAGAGCACGAAGCGAGGTGAGCGTGCTATGCACAATAAAAGCGTTGCCATGACGGCAGTGCTCTCTTTACCGATGCCTGAGCGTATGCAGCTCCTGCCTTTGTGTTGACACGTGTCCTGCTCACCTCTTCCTCTCTGCGTCGCCCCCCCTCCTACCGGCATTTCCTTTGGCTCCCCCTCCCCCATCCTTCACCCCCTGGAAGGATGCCCAGTTGGCAGGCAGAGTAACTTACAGCACGAGGACCGTCTGCGCACGGGTTTATGCAGCCCCCTCTCCTCTGTGACCCACCCCTTGGCTCACATCCACACTCTAATAATGCGAATACATACAATGCTCTAGCACGTTGCCTCTCCCCTACCGAACGTGTTTCGTCGCCTGTCTGCGTATGCGCGCCAACGCCTGCCGCTACCTCCCTCCCTCTGCCCCGCAGGGAACTGCGGGGCAGAGGGTAGGCCGGTGACGTTAATGGCAGACAAGAGCAGCGTAGTGCTGCTCTCTTTCCGCACTGTTCAGCCAACTTCTTATTTGCTATGCTGTGACGCCGCTTCGCTTACTTCCCTCGTCGCTCTCTCAACCCCCTTGCCTCTTGCCCTGTGCTTCACACAGAGAAGTGAAATAGTTGCTGATGAAGCGGGGTAGGCTGTATCCCATAGCTGTTGCAGTGCAGGCTGAGGTACCGTCGCGCGCTGAGGATCATCTCCGTCGGGCGGCTACGGCGCGACGTGTGTACTACCTCCGCGACGCGTGCGCGGCATTGCAGCTGAGTCTCCTCGCGTACAGGCACTGCCGCTGCAGCACACATTCCCCTTCGGTCGCAGTTGACATTGAAGTTTGCGCGTCGGATCTCGCGAAGAAGGCGCTCGTCATCGAGGATGCTCCCCTATCCTCTTCGCCGACATGCGACTTCCTTTCGGACGCAGTCGAGCCGCTACCGGCATCGTGGTTCTACATCGGCTTGGGGGCAGTCGACGGCGCGCGCGTTTACATAGTGCTTCCCACCTACACGGATTACTTCTTCGACTATACGATGCACTGGGCAAGGATCGCTTACTCAGAAATGGCGCGCCAGTGCGTCAGCTACGGTCTCATCGCTAAGCTGCAGAGTGTCGGTGGGGGTTGGGCCTCGCTGCACCGGGCCGACAAGTCTCTCGTGTGCGCGTTGCAGCTGCATGCTGTGGCACAGGCGGTGCGCGACGAGGAGCTTGTGCACAAGTGCCGCCTCTTCATTGGCTGGGCTCATCTCTGGAACAGCGATGCATCAAAGGCACTCGAAATATTTCATGCGGAGCTGGAAGCGGCGCGACGGCGCGGCCACACAGCTCACGAAAGGCGCTGCTTACACGCCATTGAGAATGCGGAACACAACCCTCTCCTCACTCCGGGAGGCCTACACACGGGTCACTACCCGATGGTGGACGCGTGGCGGCGGGGCACCCCTAAAAGAGGCGCCTGCCGCTCTTCTCCTCTCCCGCATTAGCCTCGTTTGCTCTGCCCGGCCGCGCTGGCCCCGATCCGGCGGGTGTTATCGATGGGCAAAAGGGTATGATGCCCAATGCTGTGGCGGCACGGGCGGTGCCGAGCAGGTGAGGTGAGCGTGCCAGCGACCGCCGCGACATGTGAAAATGAGGCGTCCTCTTGTGAGCGTTGGCATCCGCTGACGGCCGCGGGGTTGCTGCGGGCCGCGAAGCGAAGTGGGGTATCCGCTTACCAATGACGGTGCGGGAAGGAGTTCCCACCCGACGCAGCCGAGGCTATCAGGCGCTTCTGAAAGGAATCGCCACTGTATGCATGTGGGTGTGTGTCAGGGCGTGGCGGTGAAAGGGTGCGCATTCGAACTCCATGGCTCGTCGCCATGCCTGGTGGGTGGGAACTGGTCGCTTCTGTGCCTCTTCGCTGTGGGTGCGTCGCCAACTTTGAAGGGGAGGGCGCATGGTCGAGGGAAACGACATGGTTGCGAGTACCGGGCAGAAGTGCGATGCAGGTTTCTTACACAGAGAGAGAGCATGCGGAAAGGCACATTGCAGAGGACGGCGTGCCAGTGAATGAACTGACGCGCACAGCAGCGCAGGCAGCCTTCGCAATGCTGCATCTGTACCGGGGCTATGGGACCGCTGTTTCGATGAGAAAGGTGGGCGTGCGCAATGCCGCCGCCGAGCCCCTCGGCAGGAAGGGAGGCGGGAGGCGAGCGCCGTGGCGCCAAAGGGCCCCACGACCGGTAAAGCGAAGCTGCTGAAGCCCATGCTTTACATGGGGGGGCGAATCGCCGCCTGGCGCCCCCGCCAGCGGAGGGGCGGCCACAGCCCCTAAAGCCGACAGAGCCACCCCAAGAGATCACGACGACGGAGACGCAGCGCGATGGCCCCACCCACCGCCACCCCAAACATACACATACAACATTTTCGCCGCGCTCATTCCGTTTATGCAAAAGGAGATCGCTGGCCGTCTGTGGATTTCAGGCGCCGTCAGAAGTGTAGGCGGTGCCAAAAGCAGGCCCCGCCAGAGACACGGGGGTGGACACAGCTGGCCCCACACCCGGAGAAACACCCCACGCACAGCACGTTCCCGATGCGGGGTGCGCATGGTGGGGGCATGGCTGCGGTGGGGGCGATGAAAGGTAGACGAGGATGCAGTACTAAAGTACACGTTCATTTTCTTGCTTCCCATTGAGTCCTGTTCACGCCCCGCCCCATCCGACTCATGCAGAAAGTTGGCCGAGCCTGAGTTCGTGTCTCTGTCGCTTCCACCTCGAATTGGGATGCGCATCATGGCGCGGCACCGCCGCCTGTGGGTATGCAAAGAAAGTGCTTGTTCCGAGGGGGTGAGAAAGGCAGCTGACTGCGCGCCGTTAGAGTAGGGGCCAGACGGCGTGTGACGGCCCCTTGGTCGATCGTATGGGTAGCGGCTGGCGGCAACGCTTTGGCCGACGTGTCATATCATCTGTGGGCGACACCGCGATCGCAGCCTCCGGCTGGAGAGGGGGCGGTAGGCACGCTGAGGTGCTGGACACGGTACGGAATGCGCCACTGCGTGTTAGCGAGGTTGATCAGCAGCACCCCCACCCCGCATAATATCCTCTGGGGGGGGATATTACCGCGTCTTTGCGAGTAGCGAATAGGGGCGCGGGTGCCCCCTTCGGTGGACAGACTATCACTTTAGCCTAGCCGCAGAGAGCTCTTTGCAGCGACCGCATTGGAGATGCGCCACACAACGGAAAAGAAGACTCCAGTCTGGCACACATGTTTGCGCGTTTTCTTCGTTTTAGTAACGATGTTCGCACAGCACAGTGCGATTGTGAGCCGATTTGATGGCTTCCGATGTGCTGCGGGGGCGGCATAGGAGGCGCATCGGCAGCTGCGCCACATAAAGAGGAGTGGTACAATGCGTTACCGAACCTCGGGGATACCGCGGCGGCCTTGTTGAGAACAGTACGCGAGGGGGTTGCACGAGGGGCAACGCCGCACGGCTGTGGCGTCGGCAATATCTCACTGCGAGGAAGACAATGGTGGCGTTGAGGCGTCAGGAAAAGATCGCCATGGTACGGAACCTGCCAGCAACGCTGGCTGACGGAGGGTGCACCGGCGGCTCTGTATGTGGATGCCGGGGCGCTGGCAATGAATGCAGCGTGTGGCACCATAGGCTCGGTGCAGATGGCCTTTGTCGCTCACCGTTTACCCTGTTGCGCGTGCACCAAGAGCGACGCTGCAGAACGGCTTCGGATGGGTATTTGGTGCCGTTCCGCGTGGGCGGCTCGACGTGAACTCGCCAACACCCTTCAATGCCAGCATTGGCATCGAGGCGGTTCACCTCTGTGGTTGTGGGTCACCTCCATCCAGGCGGTGCGTACTCGGAGAGCTTTGGAGAATGCGGCAGATGGCCAGCTGGAGTGTAAGAGGAGGAGGAGGGGGCGCCACGGCACTGCAGTCGTTGGCAAAGAAGGCAATATCTCACCCGGGTGCGCTTAAAGGCTGGCAGGAGATACTTTTTGGTGCATTAGTGGATAGGCTCACTACAGTCGTACACGCGACCATGGATGAGATTTCCCCACGCATGACGCCATCGGAGCTTCTGCATCGCGCGCACGCCCAAATCTGCACCTGATACTGCATTGGGGCTTCCGCTTCCTCTCGTCACCACACCGTCACGCTGCCATTATGACACTGTGGCGACTGCCCTCTCCTCAACACAAGTTTCCGCGGTGAAACTATTTGTAGACGCACGTGCCGCGTGACGCAGCTTTCTCCACAGCGTCAGAAAAAATGTTGCTGGTACACACAGAGGCTCGTGTCTCCATCGACATTTCCGCCACGATAGTCCTGTCCCGCGTCACCTCAGCTTCAGCAGATGTACGTGCCAGCGACTGTATTTCTTCCTTGACCACGCTTGCCCAGTCAAGCTGCTGTGCTTCTGGTATGTCCTGGCGGTCTACGGTTGCGCGCTTCACTGTTCAGTCTGCAACCTCTTCGCAAGGTTGTGGCGCATGGTCATATGTCGGGGTGTGCTGGAGCGCGTTCGCTTGTGCCGGCGCCGGCAGGCACGGGTGTCAAGAAAGGCGGACCGGCAACGCGTGGACGAAGAAATTTTTTTTTTGTGAAGTCGGTGGCCACGCGTGGGGGTGTGTCGTCTTCATGGCCGCTGAATCCGCCCTTCTGGAGGATGCGCGCACGTTCAATGCTGTTTCAAACGTTTCCCTCTCCGGCACCCTTTCTCCTTTCGAGGCGCCACCTCAGGGCGGAAGTGAATTGCACGAGGCGGCTCCGTGCGAGTCTCACAGCGACTGAGATGTTCTTGACGTTGAGCGTGCAAAAAGCTCTGCTCACACTCCGCTGATGGTCAGTCCAGCTCGATGCCGCGGAGTGCCATCCTTCACTTCGAAGATGCTGTAATCGTGACACTGGTGCAGCGGCCGTGCGCTGGGTTTTGCCCCTTGTCTGCCTTTGCACTGAGGAGAGTGGCACAGAGGTACACGGTGCAGGGTCTCACGGTGGCTGAGCTTCACCTTTTGATCTTCTTGCCGGCCGTCTACGCAGCGCTGGCCCTCCTGAGTCACTTTAGCACTCCAGAGCTCCACGTCGCAGAGGATGCGACGGCGTCGGCTCGCTCCTAACTGGCAGAGAATTTGAGCAGCAGACGCACTTCCCACGCGGCTGTTTTATTTCCCTCGAATCGACGATGCTCTCGGCAATTTTCTCGTCTCGCACGCGAGTGGCTCAGAGGGACGGTGCGGAGTGTCTCACCAAAGACGCGGAGAGCGGAGAAATGGGCGAGCCCGTAGCTGCGCGCGTGCTGCTCATAGCCCACTCCTCGGAGGCGAGCGTTCCGCATGTGGCCAAGAGTGCGGAGACGAAGAAGCACCTCTTGCGGCTTGACTGCATGGTTGGAGCATGGATGCGGCCGACGAATAAGGGAGAAGGCAAAATGGCACGGCACTGCTTACACGATAGCTAGTTTCCTGTGCACGCTGCTTCTCCTGGGGCGGGGCAGTGCCGCTCTTCCATCCGCCTTGGATGTACCCTCACTGCAGTCGGCTGTGCTGGACGCTCTCGGGCAGAGTTTCGATGGCCAGCGAGACACGACTTCTTGGTTCCTTTCGCAAGAAGTGGATCAGCGGTGGCGCCTCGTCCAAGGATACTGGCCAGTGGGAGATGACCTCCGTGCCGTGCCCCCCCCCACCCTCTTTACCCAATCTGCTGCGGTATGATCAAGCGCGCCAGAGGCAGGCCGAGAGACTCACGGTGGTGCATGATCGACAGCGCAGGACCGTGGTGACTGGCACTTTCGATGGTGGCCTTTGCCACGAGGAGGCGGGGCACCCGCATCAGCGTTGCGGCGGCACTCCGCTCGCTGATGGCGCCCCGGTCTTGCCAGTCGCCACGGCTCATGAAGACAGTCACGTTGCCGCTTACCTAGAGGTGATGCGCCGGGCCAGAGGCTTCTCATGCGCCGCCTTCCGAGGCGTCGATGATGGCGTAGGCGGCCAGTGGGAGCGGCTTGTGTGCTGGCGATTGGGGTTCGAGGTTATCCAACCAATGAGTCACCTCGCGGCCTCACCGACAAGTAACTGCGCTACGTCCCTTTCGACCGCGCACGGCTTGGGGAGCGTCTGATCGCGTGTCACCGAGCGCATGGCGCTGAGTTGAGCTCCGTCTTTGACGTTGGCGCATTTTTTGCCACCGTCTCCCCTCGACGCCTCGAGAGCGGCCGACGAGAGCGCGAATGGCGCGGAGACCCGCTGCCGCGTTGTGTGGTGTGCGCCTATGCGGCATTTCCCTTCAGTGGCCACACGAGAGAAACGCCCATACACGGCGCAAGCCCTGGGAAGGGGGCTGCGTGTGTGCGGAGCAGAACAGAGGCAGCGGCCCTTCTCCTTCGATGCGGCGGGGCTGTGACGCCCCGTCTTATCGCATCGCAAGTGCGTTCCCTCGGTGCATCGAGTACGCCAGGCGCGCTGCTGTGCGCCCTCAAGGGCGACGGCGCTGCGCGAGGCAGTGAGACACCGCCGAATACCAAAAACGCGCACACGCAAAGATGCACGTACACTCACAGAGATAGGAAGTCAAGGCAGGCGCAGTGCAATGAAGCGCCCCACATCGGTTTGGGAAGTAGTGGAGTGCGTGGCCAAACGAGGTGCAGGGGGTGGGCGAGGGCCTCCGCGTGTCTAAGCACGTGCCGCACAAGCGTGTCTGCCACCGCTGATGACGAGACTCTCCATATACCCTCGAAACTGGGGATGTGGACCATTGCCTGATGGGGTCGTGGACCCTGTCGCTCGCCAATTGTTTCACTCTCGCCATCGTGCTTCGCACCTCACGTGGTGTTTGCTGCTAGTGTTGCCATAGGCCATGCAGGGAACATGGCGCTGCACTCCCTCCCTATCACGTGGTCCGTCGCTCTTCACCGACGTAAAGGCAGCGCTTCACTTCCTCACCTCCCTCGCTCTTCCTCGGACGGCCTACTCTCTGCCACCTGTGCTGCTCCTCCTCTCTCCCCTACTTGTCATTAAAGTGAACTATTCAACTTCGATTGGTGCCTGTGTACTACCGCCTTATCCCTTGCACGCGTGAAGCGCCCCCTCCCCTCCCGCCGCAGCAGCGGCACGCGAGTGCTAAAGAAAAGTAAGACAAGGAGGTCGATCATCAACGCAAGTGCGGGGCCCACGCCGTCGATACCGGCCTCGGTGATTCTTTGTGTTCGAGTGTGTGCCCAGAAACAGCGGGGGCGCCTCGTTTGCGGACTTGGATTCTTGGCTGGCGCATTGCTGCTTGCGCCCCCCTCCCTTTTTTGTGTGTGTGAGACTGATGGTGGCATAGCGGGGAGAGCCTACAGTGGACTGCGTGACATCGACTAAAGGCAAGGCAAACACTACGAGGGTGTCTTGCCTGAAGCGTCGCCTCTCTCTCTTTCGTGTCTGTGTGCGTGCGTGTGTTTATGCTGCCTCAAAGTTTTAAGCCGACGTGTCTCTCACTGGCCGAGTCTGCTTGACGATGAGTGGCACTGACGGGCTCGAGTCGATACCGCAGCGCATTACGCCGGATCAGGAGCTGGCAGTCCTCAAGCTCATTCTTGCCTTACGCAGCTTAGGGGATGTTGAAAGCAGCGAGAAGGTGCGACGGCGTGTGCGGGAGGCACTTCTGAAAAGCAGTGATGATTCAGAAGCCATGAGCAAGGTGGAGGAGATCATTCGTCGAGGCAAGCGCACGCAGAGTAAGCTAGACGGAAGCTACGAGGAACGGCAGCGGCGCAAGCGTAAGAAGCGCGAGCAAAATTTGGCGTCAGCGTCACGCCTCGTCGACGTCGAGGCAGGAAGCGGCGAGGAATCGGAGGGATCAGCATCGACGGAGGAGGACGGCGCGGAGGAGTAGTGTGGTGCGTCAGGCCATGGCATCTGCGCTGCATATCGGGTGCTGTTCCGTGCTGATTTTCTCGCCACGTCGCGCCTTCTGTGCTCCGCCACAGTGCATCAGCGGGGCGCATCAGCGTTGATGAGCTGCGCACTTGGACCTCTGCGACTATGCAGCGCTGTGCCGGTCTCTTTCTCTGCATGATACGGCGCTGTGGATTGGAAGCGATGCCTCCGCCAGGTTAAGGGCAAGCGAAGAGAATAAAATGGAAGAGGGGCTCTATTCGTATGCAGCAACAGCGCACGCGCCAAGGCCTACAAGCTTGTAGGTGCGCGCGCATGTGAGGCAGGACGGAGCCTCCGGCACCTGAGTCGCACAACACATGTCGTCACCTCCCTCTTCGTTCACTCCTGCATGAGAGAGCCGTCGACTCCCTCGGCATGAAATATGCTTGCTTCTTTTTTTTCTTTGCAATGGCCAAGTGCCTTGGCGGATGGGCGGGGATGGAAGTGGGGAAGGGCAAGTAGATCACTGATAGACGAACAGGTACCGGTGGTGATGTGCACGAGCCCGCATGTTTCTTTGTGTGTACCGGCTATCATTCGATCATGTTTTCATGCCCCCGTCCGCCGACTTGACGGCTCATCGCCACCGTCGCTCCTCTGTAGCCCCTCCACCCTTCGCCTCCCTCCGTCTGTTCTTGCCCCCACCCCTCCCCCTTCTCATCAACAGATTCCACTCCCTTTCTTAGCTTCACCATCTCCCTCTTTCTCCCTTTCAGCTCACGCCCAACAACAAGACGCTCGTGCGCAAACGTTTCGAACACTTCGTCTCCTCTGCCCTGCAACATCAGCCATGCCCAGTGTGGTTGAGGCCAATTTGCAGAAAATGGGCATCACCCTGCCCCCTCCTGCCTCCCCTGCAGCTTCCTACAAGCCGTTCGTAAAGGTGGGCAACATGGTCTACATCTCTGGTCAGCTGCCCAAAGGTGCTGATGGCAAACTGATAACAGGACAGCTTGGCGCCTCGCTGAAGTCGGAGGAGGGAAAGGCCGCAGCGGAAAGCTGCGCACTGAGTCTGATTGCGCAGATGAAGGCTGCGGCCGGCGGCAACCTCGATCTGGTGAGCAAAGTTGTGATGGTGCGCTGCTACGTCAACTCCACAGGCGACTTCCACGAGCACCCTGCTGTGGCTAACGGCTGCTCCGATCTCCTGGCTCGTGTATTCGGTGAGGAAATTGGCCGCCATGCCCGCTGTGCCTTCGGCGTGGCGCAGCTGCCCTTCAACGTGGCGGTGGAGATCGAGGCTCAGATCGAGCTCAAGGGCGAAGCCACGGCTTCTCTTTAGAGGCTCTCTCTGGCGACGGCAGTGGAAAGAGGCGAAAGCAATCAGCGAAGCGGGAGTGGCTGGCGCTGCTTTCTCTCGGCGGGCGCCTTGCGTGGACACATTGCAGGGCCTTTGCATCGAAGCAGCCGCCTTCCATCCCATCGCTGACGTTCTGTTTCCCCTTCTCTTCGTAACGCCGGCTGCTCTGTGCCATCCGCATCTGTCAGCAGCGCGGGATGTGCGGAAGGCTGCACCTCTTCGCTCTGAGCCGGACATATGCGTCTCGCCATGCAATCCTTTTATTTCCCGATCTATCCATGTTTGTGCGTGTGTGTGCGTGCCAATGATATCCGTGCCGCTGCTCTTCCAGCTTGGCACTTGCACCGGCATCGCTGGAGCTATCACGTAAACTTTAGGTGTTCACTCTTCGATTTGTTTTTTTCTTTGTTTCGCTACCGTTTCGCACGTTCTCTTCAGTCCTCATCTAGCACTGGCACGCAGCCCTCCCCTCTGTCACCCTCTGCATCGTCTTTTTTCCCAGGTGAACGCTCGCCCATGTGCGTGTTGCGTGAGGAACGCGTTTGCGGCGTGTGCGTGTGTGTGTGTGCAGTGATGAAGGTCTGTAACTTCAAAGGTGAAAAGGAAAACGATGCACCGCTTGACGTCTTCGGTGGGCTTCTATTGAGTACCACCCTTTTCTCGCCCCGTGCCAGTGACGAAACGGGCAGCAGCTCCTCTTTCTGTCTTCATGGGTGGGGCGCAACAGAAATGGGTAAATGGAGACCGTCAATGAAGGTCTGAAAGAAATACCTCCCTGGTGGGCACAGCAAAGACGGGAAGGGGCAGGGCAATATCGAGGGTGTGCCTAAGTGGGAGCAGGTGTACGTCGGCTGGCCGTCTGTGGCCTCTCCGACAGTCGTCTATCCGGCATCGAGTTCCCGTGGCTTTCAGCTTCAGGAAAAAGCGCGCTGGGCAGGGGAAGAGGAGGGGGGCGTACGATGCGCTGTTTGGGCATCTCTACCCTTTCTCTGCCGTCACCCGCTTCAATCCTGAGGAACCGCTGCTCCGTCTCTCTGGCACCCGCACACGCACAGGCGGATGCAGAGATGGGATGGCGCAGAGGTGACGCTGATGCTCAAAGAATGAAGACGCAAGATCAATGCGAGAACACTCTTGTCCCTCCCCTCCAACACACACACACACACCATTATGAATTCTCAACCTGATCTTTCTTCATCTTGCCCAACTCTATGCACACGCACGCATGAGCACATTCGTCCGCGCAAACGTCATGGAGATCAGCTGTGAAGCGTATAGTAACCTCCCTGCGCGTGTGAAAGGCTTGCCCTGGAATCGTTAAGGCTACTTGTCCTGCGTGTATATTCAGCTCTTCCCTCGCTGCTCTCCACCTTTGGCGTCCCCCCACCCCTCTTTAGAGAAGCCGGCGTGGGGCACCGCTGCTCTGACGGGGCGGGGAAAATTGGCGACGCTCCTTCGGAAACGGCGGCACGATACAGCCGCCGCTTCTGCTCGTGGCAGTGCTGGAGAGATTCGAGAGGCTTGCGTGAGTCTCTCTCTGCGTCCCTCGCAGTCGCCTGCTTTGCTACCGCCTCTTACATCTGTTTACCACGTAGGGTCCGATACTGCTTCCTTCATCTCTTTTTTGACCCAACGCTCGTAGCGGTGCGGCGCCCCGCAAGTGGACAAAGAGAGCTGGTGACGCGGCACTGAAAGCGCTTAGTCGACGGAAAACCAATCGTTGCTCGCCATTGGCCGCTGCACATACGAAAGGTTGGCCAAAGAGACGGCTGGTTGCAGAAGGCCTCTCATCCTGTGCGCCACTCTTCTTCGCCGAGAAGACGCCCTGCCGCTGCCGCTGCCGCCATCCGCATCGCACGTGTCGACTCTCACTTCTCTCTGAACGCTAAACGATTCAGCACGAAAAGAGAGAGAGCAGCAGAGACCAATTTTTTTCTTGAGTGTATGTGTGTGTGCTACGGGGGCGTCTTTTCGTCTTGTCGCCTTCCTCATCGACTGCAATCACTCAGACTCATCACCGTGAATTCAATTTCTGCCCCAAGCGACAACGACCCTCAGCACCACGGGTTTCGAAAAAGGGAAACCTCTTTCGATCGGGCGTGAAGGCGTTGCTTCATCACCATTATTTTTTTTTGCTTCGGACCTTTTGTTGGGCCAAGCACCTTTTTTGGCCCACGTGTGCGTGCGCTTTTTTTTCTCGTCTCTGTTGTACACCTCCGTTTTATTACCCTCTGCTTCTTTTGTGCCCTGCGCTCCCGAAAGTTTGAAGGTACACAGCTGCGTACGCATCGGTGTACGCTTGCCTCTCTACATCTTTGTGGATGCACCGTTATATTTATTTCGGCGGCCGTGACATTGCGTGGATCTTTCCGTTTTCTTTTCTGTGTGTCGCTCGTGCGCGCCTTCCCCCCTCTTAGTCGATTCACGAGCACAGGCACGACGACAAGGGGCGACCAGCACCTAATAACACGCACACACCTCATAAACACGCAAACATATATATATATATACATATATATTTGTATGTATATATATATACGTACAGAACATATTGGTCTCATATGTGTCTCTCTCTCTTGGAAGACTCTTTGACGTTTTCTTTCGCGGTTGTCATCGTCGACTGCTGTCTCCTCCCCACACACACACACGCCCCTTAACCCCTACGGTTTTTTTGTCAAGTTCTTTTCGTGCGCACCTCTCTCGTGGGCGACTCCCTTTCGCATTTCGGAAGCGGCCCTACATTTTGTCTCGCATTGACTACTCGGTGCCCCCCTCTCTCTCTCTCTGTGTGTGTGCGTGTACGCTCACCTCTCCTGCCCTGCGCCTGTTTGTAAACACCTCTTTCCTCTTTGTGTTTTTTTTCGCGTCTGTTGCGCCTCACATTCTGAGGCCTCTCATCCTCACACATTTTCTTCCTCAGTCAGTCCTCGCGCTGCCTTTCACTACACACGAACAGATAGCTTGGACGTGTGGAGGGCGCCGCTCCGTATCGGCCTCTCTGTTCCTCTCTCTCTTGCATACTTCTGTCGCGCTTGCAGGCACCCTTGCAGGAGAGTAGCGGCCAGACCCTGACAGAGCACCACTTGCAAAGGGAAAGGTGACTTGAACACACGGGCACAGGTGCGTTACAGGCTGCTACCATCGTGGCTGATATTGCCCGTGCTACCCTTCCGCTTCTTGTTACTCTACCCTGATCTCTCTGCTGGGATGACGCGCGAGATCATTGCCGAGGAGCTGCCGATGGGGGAGGCGCAGGCGCCTGCGCTACCGCCACAATCTTCGCGGCAGCGGCGACCTCGTCACCAAGCGGACCCGCTGCATGATTATCGCAATACGCACTTGGAGTTGCAAGGGCGGCTGGCAGAGATGTGGGGGCCCGAGGCGCCGTACACGCCCACACGGGAGGAGACATCGTCTTGGTTCCAGCGGTACTACTATGGGTGGGTGTATGAAACCGTGCTGCTTGCGTCGAAGGAGAAGCTGAAGCATGAAGCATTGCCGCCGCCGACACGGGACGTGCGCGCGCACGAGTGCGGGTGGCGTCTGTCGCGTGCTGTACAGGCTGCAATGTACGACCGAAACGCGTGGAACTGCATGATTGGGGCGGAAGTGGTGAGCACGCTGGACGCTGCGAGCCGCGGCGTCTTGCGCTGGGTCGGTGTGCCGCAGCAGGGCGGGTACACGCGGATGATGGCAGGCGTGGAGTGGAGTGTGCCGCCGGCTGTGCGCACCGCCGCGAAGTCCGACGGCAGTGGCGCGTCGCCTTTCTTTGACGGCGTTGTGCACGGTGAGCACCTGTTCACGCCTGAGCAGAGTGACATGTCGACACTGGAGGAGACTGCGACGCTGCGGCTGGACCTGAGGAGTCGCGGAGGCGTCGTGGAGATCCCAACTCCGAAGCGCCTTTCTCTCGCACGCCTCTTGGCTCTCAAGCTGCCCTACTACCT
>NC_090158.1:75000-77500 GCF_017916325.1 Leishmania martiniquensis
GCAGTTGTGCGCTCTCCCGCTGAGCCTCTTCCCCCACACACACACATTTTTTAACGGCTTCGGCGGATCACGTCCATCTTTTCGCCAGTGTGAGTCAATGTTTCAGAAGATACGGAAGAGGGCGGTTGGTGTATCCAGATGTGGATTCGTGGTCGGCTCGGTGCCTAGACTGCCCGGGCGGTGTTTATTCTTTGCGACCCCAAATAGCTGTTAGCGCATACCTCACCATACAGCTTTCTGTCTATCAGCGTTGCCCCTAATGCACCGCTGGTAGCCGCAGAAGCAGAGGCGTGAAAGGCGGGTGCTCCCACATTGATTTCGACTAAGGCCATTGTGAGGGGATGGGGAGGGGGGCAAAGATGCTGAAATCGCACTGGGAAAGACTGGATGAGAAGCTGAACCCATGCCTCATGCTGCCGAATGAGGCTGAAGAGGCCGAAGCGATGCTAAGATCGGCAGCGCTGCTCGCTTCGAAGGGGAACGGGGGCTGTGTGTGTGTTGAAGGGAGACGCTGTAGGGCCTGACCAAGGCCCCTCCGATCAAGTGTCTTGGGGGGTTGCCGCGCTTTGCAAGTGCTCTTCTCGTACGTTTTACGCACTGAAGGTTCATTTACGTGGCTGCCAAGAGTCAACCTGATAGAGGCACTATGGAAAGGCAGCAGCGCGAGCCGACCGACACACACGTACTCTACGTGAATTGGTGATTTCTTCATGATGATACACTCATCGCTCTTCTCTGTTGCTGTAGCAAGACAAGACGCTCTCAATGGCGTGCGTCAGCTCTGCTCTGTCATTCTCTTTGTCTCCTGCGAATCTCCTGTGCACTTACGTAGAGGCGCCACTTCCGCTACGCTTAGAGAGGTCCTATAAATCACCTGCACCCCCCCCTTCTCTCTGTCCGACACACATGCATGCTCGTCCACTGGAAACAGACATCAAAACGTTTGTACTTAGCAAGAGGGGCGGCAACACGGTGGTGGTGGTGATAGAGAGGGAGGAAGGCAGCACGCCACATACAGGAGCGAACTCAGCAACAAACGTTGTCGCAACTGTTTTTTTTTGTCGCCTACGCACCTCCTCTGTTGCCACTTCTTTTCTTTTCTCCTCTCTGCAGTCGTCGTACCCTTCCGTCACGTTCTTCGCTGCCTGAACTCTTTTGTCTCTCCCGGTGTCCCTCGAGACGGCACCTGACCCGTATCAACCGGCTACCCACCCGTCGCCCCGCGAGTGAGATGGCACTGTTGCCCTTCTCCATGCGCTATCGACTGCATTTTGTGGTCACCCCCAATCTCACCCCACTCCCTCGCATCCGCCCCCTCTTCACCTCCACCGCGCACCTCTCTCACTCTCTCTCGAGATGCTCGCACATCCAGTGCCACCTCTCCAGCACGGCATCCGTTCCGGGACTCTTAATTGATTCTCACCGCTTTCCTTAGTTGCTTCTGTTGTCCCCATTCCTTTACCTCGACGTGGTGCGCTGTGCAGGTGCACTGCGGCTGCGTCTCCCTTTCTCTTTTTCCTATCCTGCGATCCTCCACTGTAATCCTCCCCCCTTTGCCCCCCTTCCCGAGCAGCCACACTGACCCTCATCCCCATCAGACGGGCGTCCTCCCTTCTTTGTGTTTCCTTCGTTGGGTCACGCCCCCTTTTTTGCGCAAAGCTTTTCTTCGCTTCTTTCTGTAGGTCGCAGCATCGGCCTTCTCCTTCGCCCCTCGGGCGTGTGCATTGGTGCTATTCGATCGACGGCGACCCGGCTGTGTCGTTGCGTTTTAAGATCCCTCCTCTTACACGGCCGCGCGCCTCGTCGCTTCTCTAATGGCCGCTATGCAGTATGAGGACCCTCGCGTGTACAACTCACCCTTGGCGGAGCGAACGGCAATTTCAAATACTGGGCACCCGACTGTCGCTGGAAAACAACTAGCGACTCTCTCGAAAGATGTCGCCGCCCATTGTGAAGCCTCACAGGAGGAACGCGATGCTCTTTTGCAACGCTTAGCGGAGCTGTGGGGCCCGCAAGAGCGCTACATGGAGTGCGATGAGGACCAAACCTCCCTAATAGGTCGCATGTGGTACTCGTTTGTGTATCCGAGGGTACTGCTTGCGTCGAAGGAGAAGCTGAAGCATGAAGCATTGCCGCCGCCGACACGGGACGTGCGCGCGCACGAGTGCGGGTGGCGTCTGTCGCGTGCTGTACAGGCTGCAATGTACGACCGAAACGCGTGGAACTGCATGATTGGGGCGGAAGTGGTGAGCACGCTGGACGCTGCGAGCCGCGGCGTCTTGCGCTGGGTCGGTGTGCCGCAGCAGGGCGGGTACACGCGGATGATGGCAGGCGTGGAGTGGAGTGTGCCGCCGGCTGTGCGCACCGCCGCGAAGTCCGACGGCAGTGGCGCGTCGCCTTTCTTTGACGGCGTTGTGCACGGTGAGCACCTGTTCACGCCTGAGCAGAGTGACATGTCGACACTGGAGGAGGTGACACAAGTGAGGCTGCTATCAACGGA
>NC_090158.1:82500-95000 GCF_017916325.1 Leishmania martiniquensis
GCATGCGGAGTGCTAAGGGATAGGAGGTGTGCTCTCCTCACTGCCGGTAAGGGGAACGTGAACGGCATCAGCGGTGCCAGCGGCGCTGCCCGAACGGAAGCTGCAGTTGTGCGCTCTCCCGCTGAGCCTCTTCCCCCACACACACACACGCCTATCGGGCCCCTTTTTGGTCTATGCTGCACGAGCCTCTAAGACACGGCGCACGCCTTTCTCTCGATTAAACGTGCTCGTTCGGCGGCTTTAGCCGCTGCGGGGCCTTAGTAAATTGAGGCTCTGACGTGGTGGATGGCTCGCGCGCTGCAGGACGCCTTCACCGTGGTTACTAGAGTGAAGCGTGCCTGGGTCCGTTAATGGCAGGCGAGCATGCAAGACGGTGAGCGCGAGGAGAAAGATGGGTAGGAGCCCGGAAAGATATTGGCAGAGCAGCGGTTGCAGGTGACAGCCACTCCTCCCTGTTCCGTTCCTCTTCCCTACCACTCGCTGCCATACTCTCGGCCCGCCCTCAATGAATCAAGCGCAGGAGCCGCGAGGTAGAGGGGAGGGACACTTTAGAAGCGGCGGACACGACAGCAATCTCTCGCCGCCATGAGGCTCCGAACACAGAACCCAAGACGTGTCTTTGAAGGGGACTTGTTCTCGCAACTGTGACGAAGAGGGCGTGGCAGGCTCGAACTGTCAGTAATCGCCTGTACTTTTCCCTGAGGATAGTAAGGAGCAGGTACTGTGTACCTGAAACCTACTACGACTGCCGATAGCTGGGACAGGTGCTCAACGCCACCATGCTTGCTCCGCTCCCGAACTCCTCGAGCGGGACCTTGACCCGTCGTAACCTCTCTGCTGTCTCAAGTACATGTGTACAGTGTTCTGTTTCACATGCAGGCAGTGCTCGCAGCGGCAGCAGCGACATCAGACGCTGCAGCGGTACCAAGAAACGCGAAACTACTGCTTGGGAGCTCTCCCTTCTCTTGCCTGCGTCAGTGAGCGTGCGTGTGCGCCCTCGATGTTGGCGGCGGCGTGGAGCTGCTCCCACCAGCGCTGGCGGCGTCCGTTTATGGGTGACCTATCCATCTTATGGGTGATAGCGCCCCTCTGCTCGGTGCGTGGTGCTTATCTGCGAAATCCTTCTCCCTTTCGTTTTTTTACGCCGATGCCGCGTGGCGAGCTCGATGAAAGCTCTCGCAGTTACTGTTTGGGTCACGGAGACCTTTTTCTAGCAGCTTCAATCTCTGACTGCGACTCTCTGCTTTTGGGGGGGCTGCCAAAGCTGTTGTGCTGAGAACACCGAATGCGCGCTGCTGCCCGGCTCTTTCCCGATGGAGGTTAGCGCTGGCCGTTCAAGGGCGTCGGATGAACATGCTGCGACTTGTGTGGCCCCACATCTCCGCCACTTTCGGCCTCTCGCAAGCGCATCGCACTCGTCGCTCTATCTGTGGCTCTTTTGAATAGGACTCCATTGACGAGAACGCGGAGGTCTGGTGGGCCGCAACGTCACAAAGGCCGACATAGTGTGACTCTATCGCGGACATTCACGGTGAGATCGAGCGCTCAGCCAGCATCCGTCCTTCACGTGACTACAATACAGGATGCAGCGCGATGAGGCTTAGGACCCTGGCGGCAGCCGTACGCCACATAAAGAGAAGAGCCCGGGGTCTGTGAGACGGCAGGAAACAATCTTCGCCAGGTCCCGGATGGGCTCTTCGACGCTCCATCGATTCCTGCTGTGGCGGGTGGCTGGCGGCAACACGGCAGCGCAGATAGTGTGCTGCCTACTGCTCCACTGGGGCCGTG
Organism: Leishmania martiniquensis; assembly: GCF_017916325.1. Classification (NCBI taxonomy): domain Eukaryota; phylum Euglenozoa; class Kinetoplastea; order Trypanosomatida; family Trypanosomatidae; genus Leishmania; species Leishmania martiniquensis. Next base: position 84,289 of record NC_090158.1, read on the forward strand.
GCCCCTTCCTCCCCACTCCCCCCACCCCGAGCCTCCGCGCGCAGCAGTTGCCACCATGAGGGTGCCCGATCCAGCGCTGTTCCTGTCGCGCCCAATCAGACTTGCGCAGCGCCCAAGGCTTAATGCACAGCAGACGTGACGCTGCAATCGTGCACACAGTGGTGTGGTGGCCGGCCCTCATTCGCGCCGCATTGACTTTTGCTCTCGGGCGTCCATTGCTGCCCCCTTTCCGCTGTGGCCCCTCCCTCTCAGAACAACATTCCACGGGTCTTCTTCGAGCAGGTGCGCGCTCATCTACGGGCCCCCTTGCGCTTCACACACCCCACAGCCGTGAGAGGCATGCGAATGCAGGTGAGGCTGGAACACCTCCTGTTGTCACAGACGTACGGCGGTGCCTCACATTTGGAGGAGGACGGGGTCGCGCGTGCATCGCTTCGCCCTCCCCCTCCCCACCATTGGCATGGGCGGCACCGGCAGATGAAGAGAGCGAGCCTTCCTTCTGTAGACGGCAAGGCCGCCCTGAGGGCAGGCCCCAAGAACTAAACATGTAAGAACCGCATGCGCGCTGCCATTCGCTGCCCGCGTGGCGCAGCACACAGCAAGAAGGCATTCAGGGGTCGGAAGAGGAGAAGTGGTGGGCGGAGAAGGGCACGAAGAGATCCGCACCGATCGACGGCGAAGCCCATGCGCGCGACATGTGCGGCACCCTCTCCCCTCACAGCCGATCGGGTCGGCTGGCGAGGCGCAGGGCTTGGCGGGCCATTGACCTGGCAATCGCCCGCTTCCTCATGGAGGTCGTCCGGCATGCGCCTAGGACATCCCCTATACCGCCCCCACCCGAACGGCACCTGCCTTCATGCAGGACCCTGGGCGTGGCCTGGTAAGAAACGGTAGGCGGTCCACCCAATCCCGTCTGGCGCTGAGAGCGCAGCACGTGCCCGACGAAGGGACCTGGAAAGGACGTGAGGGGGCCGCTGGGCGCGTCGCAGGATTCGGCAGCGGCAGGACACCATGCCTCCGAGGATGAGGATTCAGCCATGACGCAGACAGAGGCCTGCGGGCTGTGGTTGTGTTTGCGCATGAGCTGCCATATAAGTGCCACGTTGGGCATCTTTGAAGGAAATGGCTCCGTCCATCGTTGGGCGGTCGAGCGCCGCGCGTCCTCGTTTGTGCAAAGGATCGTCTCGTGCCTGTTTTTTTCTTCGGCGCTTCTTTCCTTCACTGTGCTTCTCATTTCCTGTATCTGTCCAGTCACACACACACCACGCAACGGCCTAAAGCGGGCATGCGTATTCGTCTCCCGTGTCTGCATCACATAGAGGTCGGCGGTGGACCTGTCGGTTCGTTGCACCGCAGCTTTTCATCACCGCGTCTTCAGACTGGAGCCGGCGTCTCGCGCCCCACCCGCGCTTTCTCCTGCACCCAGACCTTCACTACGCCGGTCGCCGTCACCATCTCAGTCGCGTGGGATACTCCGCGCGCCGCATTTTGCACGCCCGCCCGTCTCTTCGGCAGCGCACCATCTCGCGTTCGTCCGGTCGAGGCTCCCTCGGAGAACGCGCGGCGACAGAATGACCGCGAGGTGAGCGCCTCTGTAATCACTGTCATTATGCTCATAGTTCCGCTCTGGCTGTACGTTCTTGGCGCTCATGGGCAGGAGCGGAAGCGCGCCGCGGTGCGGGCGTGGGCGCTGGAGCAGCGAGCAGCTGACGGCACTACTAGGAGTGAGGCCGATGATAAGCCGTAGAGCACTCTGGTGTGTGCGGCGGACGCCGTGCTGTGCGACAAGTGGGGAAAGCCTTTGCTCCCGGTTTTTCTTTCCCCTGTAGCGCAACTGGCGCCGTTTACTACCTCCACGTCTCCCTCACGCCATCGTGGAGAGGGTGGCACGCTGCCACCTCAACGGCAGAAAGTTGTGTGGGGCGGCGTAGATACGCAATTTGAACCCGGCTTCACAGCGGACTATACTGCTGCACACGAACGTATGGACACAGCGGAGCGACCGCCACAACTGCTGCGCTGGTATTGCGATCCTCGTCTCGGATCACGCTATCGCCCTTCAATAGGAGGAACTTCTTGGCCTTGGCTGTTGTCTAAGAGTTGTGTGAACGAAGCCGTCGTATGAGTGGGCGAAGGCGGCTCCCCGTGATGGGCTGCTCTGCCGTTCTTTTCTCCCCGCCTCTTCCATTTCGGAGGTGCGATTCGTGCCTGTGTATGGCTGATGAGAGCGGCTGTACAACACAGCCAGCCTATATCGTCTCTCCCGTCGTGTTTTTGCATGGCTCCGCCCTCTTCTCCTGTCGTGGATTCTTCGCCCCTGTGCTTCGCGTGGCTGGCATTGGCTCGGGAGATGCGTCGTTGATGTCGATGTCTGCGTCCGGTGCAGAAAGGGCGCCTTTTACCGTTTTCTTCCGTCTACGCCCCTTTCCTCTTTCACACGAACCGAAGGGGGAGAAGGCATCTCCGTCTAGGCGCACGCGCTGTTTGACTTTTTTTGTTTTCTCTGTCTCTCTCTTCATATCTCGTCCGTTGGAATGCGCCAAGGTGCGGTCAGGGTATGCGCGGGAGTCGGCGGCGGCGGCCGTAGGTGCACCGCTGTCGCCACGCGCCTTTATACACGCGGCATCCCTTTCACTCCCCAAGGCACCATTCAAGATTTCACGTCCTCTCCACGGCACGGACACTTGGCTGATATGCAGCGCAACATCGACAAGAGGGCGGGGAGGGCCCTGTCTGGACTATACGAAGGCCCGACCATCACGACCAAGGAAGGACCTAGGCCACTTTTTTCGGCCGAAAACGCGCGACATCCCAGCCGCGGCACAGTACCACGCCCCACGTCACCGCCGCCGTACGCTCCGCAGTTTACTGCCTTCCCTGTGACGCGTGAAGACATGACACCGCAACCCTCTGCTTCCTACCAGCGCGATCTCCGCAGCGACCCTGCGTACGCCGAAGATCCAGAGCACATCGTCGCGGCACGTCAGCGGGCCATGTCCATGCAGAGCGACTCTTACGGCGATGCGATGCGTGGGATGGTGGCTCCGCCACCACCCCTGGACCCCGCCGCGCCGCAAGCGTACCGGCAGCCCCGGGCTCAGCTGACTGTGAGCTGGTGGATGCTGATGTGGTCCTTTGTAGTCCTTTTCACGGTGATGGCTATGCTCGGAAAGTAGTGGTGAGGAGATGAGGTCAGTGGGCGACCGAGAGGCGCCGTCGAGGTAGCACGGCCTTGCTAGAGGTGGATGAAGGACGCTCTCCCCGAACCGTTTCAACCTCCCCGCATTCCCCTCGCCCCTCTTCCCCATCCCTCCAGCTGATGCCGCTCTTTGGGAATCGTTGCGGAGTGGTTTGGGGGACTCCTTTGCATACGACCTGGTGGCCAACCCTCTCTCTTCCCCTGTGAGCGTGTACGGCCTGCGGCCGCATGCGGAGCTGCGCAAGCCTCAAGTAGATGAAAGGAGGCCGAAGATGGCGCCGGTGAATAGGTGTGTCGGTGTGCCTCCCCCTCCCCCTCACACACACACACACACAGAAACAGCGTGCGTGGTTAGCATCACGGAACGTCTCGCCGATTGTGCAGAGAGAGAGAGGCAGAAGAAAGGCGCACGATTTACTGGCAACCTCCTTCCTCTGCCGTGCCTCCGAGGAGATGCGCAACGGAAGAGGATGAGGGGGCACAGCACCTCCAAGCCCGTATGTGTGGGTACAGCTGGTAGCCCCGCTTGTATCAACTCCTTGTTGTAAGTCCTTCCAGCCACCACAGTCGTCCTTCATTGCATTTCGTTCCGCTATTCCATGCCACCCCTCCCCTCCCCTCACCTGCCGTCTTCATGCACTCACCACTTGCACATACGCCCCGCCGTACACGTGTCCCCCTCACACACGTCCTTCTTCGTCGTACGATGCGTCGACTCCCATCGACCCTCCACTACGTGCCGTCATACAGCTTCTAGCAAACGTAAAAGGGAAAGACAAGGCGGCATGCTCCGTATAGCGCACCTCTGTGCTCGCCGTGGAATTCACGGAAGGCAGCCCGCCGCACCGCTACCGCAGCCACCGCACTACTCGGGCAGCAGCAGCGGCCCATCGCGGAGGCTGACGATGAGCAAGCGCCGACTGATGATGAGGCAGAAGCACTACTGCAGAACCACGTCATCTGGCCCCATCTGCGTCATGCTCATGTCGTATGTGTGTTATGTGATTTACCAAACCCGATATGGGTCCGATGATGATCGCATGTTCCGGTAAACCCCTGAGACTGCACGCACCGCGTCGCGGCTGCCCGCTGCGTCCCGCCCCCAAATGAGTAGCGACGGTCAGCGAGGGAAGACTAGGCGGCGGAAGGGAGAGACGCGGAGTGTGACGTTGCGTGATGTCCTGTGTGTGTGTGTCTTTGTGTCTGTGTGCGAGGGGCTGCGTCTATCTGTGCGCTCTCTCAGCCTCAGAATGCGGGTGCACTCTCGTGTGGCTCATCTCTTTTGCTCTGTCCCATGAGCGCCCGCATGGGCCGTGCGGGGGGCCTTCATGCAGACGCGCACGCGGGTACGCGCGCGTTTATTTGAGTGGTTTCGGTACGCAAGCGATATCTTCAGCGTACCGCCACCAACGTCATCTTTTCATTTTAGGCATGCCCATCTTGCCGCCGAAGCGTCGACCGTTTTCCGCGCACAGCCTCAGGGCACCTGCCACTGCTGCTCCGCAGTTACGCCAAAAAACTGCACGACCCAACATTGCTCGACGTTGTTCAGCCGATTTCGAGCTCCGTTGCGCGCAGCGAGTTATGGGCCTGGCATTACGGTCGACACCCGCGGCGCTGCTCACGAACGAAAGCAACCGCTGCATGCGTGAACTACGTGTATCGTCGACAGGATTCGTAGCAAGCTGGTACAAGTGTGAGCGTGACCGCATTTCTTGTTGGCGTGGTACAAGGCCAGGTTTTCTGCCCGTGACACCGACCGTGCGTAAGCGTAGCTGAGCGCCGCCTGTAAGCTGCGTGGTCTTTCCTCGCCGAGTGAATACTGGCGCCTGATGCCATGGCAGGGTGCCACGTATCGGTGACAGTGAATGAGTCTGTCAAAAGAGGCGGAAGCACGCAGGTTACAGAAGACCGCGTGAGATGTTGGCGGTTGAGGCAATCGTACGCGTTGCGCGCATCCGTGTGGGCGGCGCCATTTCCCTTTCACGGAGGGCACTGGAGAGAAGATACAGACGTCTCAGCGCAGTTCAAGGCGAGCACTAAAGGCCCTCCAGAACCTCTGCACGCTCCCCCCTCGCGCGCTCCTCAGCCACCGTTGGCGCCCTCGTGAGCGCGTCCATTTCCAGCGCTCGCACGCTTGGGCAGGCGCACAAGCGCCCGTGTACATCGCCCCTTTTTTTCGTTCGCTTCTCTGCGCCTCCCTCTGTTTGGTGAAGGCCTTCCGCCCTTGTGAGGACCGCCTGCGTCTTCTCTCGGGTCTCTGGTGTGCCTTTGAGCCCGAGGACCCTACTCGCACTTTCTGTCTCCATGTGTGGCATTACTATACCGCTTATTCACATGCTTCCCTGCACTACTCTTCCGCGCACATACAGGCGCGCACCGGCATCGTCGTACGTGTCGGCGACGCTCTTGATGGGTAAGATCCGCCATACACTGCGGTATCGCATCTGTTTTGGGCTGACCAGCTGAACCCGCAACCGCCGCGATGGTGCTGACGATCATGGTACTCACCTCCAGGTGTCGCTGAGGATTCGTCACAGAGAATAAGTCGCTGGCAGCTTGCCCCAGGCATCTGTCACGGGGTTCCGCTGCTGCATCGCACGGGAAGACATCATTCCTCAGGGAGGGGGGACTGCGTGGAGCTTCACGATTGTCCCTGGGTGTGGTGCACGTACTTGAATAAGCTGCAGAGTATGGCGCTGCGCGGCTGACCGACTCGCACAGCGGCAGAGGAGTGGGGCATCGTTTGCTGGTAGGGGCGCAGAGAACGCGGGGCAGCCAACGAGAACGTGGATTCGGTGCGCGCCTATGCTGTTGAAGTGAAGGCGGCACTCCTTCCTATGCCGACGCAGCAGTGTTTGGCGGCGCGGCTCACGTCGAGCATTGCTATTACGACAAAAGGCACTAGCGCCCCTCACGCCATCACGGGTGGGCAGAGGAAGGCGTGCAGAAAATGTTTGCATGCATCGGCAGCACTCAAGGTTACATGCGTCCGAGAAAAAAAACGCATAGGCATTCAGCGTGTGTCGGTGCCTCTCTTTCTCCCTTTGTGTTCAAGCGCGTCTGCGCGACACTTCGCTCGCTTCGATTATTTTTTGTTCTCTGTCTCCTCTGTGCAGCTGCGCCGCTCCCTCGCTTGTCGAGCTGCACGACGAGCTGACGTTCTTCACAGCCTTCCCCGCCCCCTTACCCTTACGGCTCTGCGAATACTCTCGCATTGCCTCTGTGCAAATATGCGCAGCAACGGATGCACAGCGTGTCGAATGCTCACAGAGACGCCATGCGGATGGCACACACGAAACAAACGGGAACCACGCGGTGCTTCCCTCAGGCGGATGTGCGCCTGCATGCGCTGCGGCCCGCAGCACACATCGTCGCATGATTTGACGCTTTTCACGCAGGTCCCCTCTCGGTGGCTCTTCACGTGAAAAGGCGCCCTCTTCCGATGCCGCCCAACCCTCTTTCCCCGCGCGCGTCGCGTCTCCCCCCTCCCCACCGTCCTCCCTCCCTCCCGCATGTGCGCTAAACATACTCTTCACGAACGCTATCATCACGCAACGCGCTGTGCAATGCTGTCCGTGTGGACGTCAAACTATTCCCACCGTCCTCGCCAATACCCCTTACACCAGTTTAGCTTCGCTGCCACCTCTCACCGACGACACTCGCACACACACACACACACTGGTGCAGCGCCGTTTTCGCCCTCTGTCTTTTTCTTTTCAAGAATTATTCGCTGGCGGAAAGGCCTTTCAGACGAGGGACGAGAAGTGCGGTCACATACCGGCAAAGGAAGAACGCGAAGTTTCGGCATCGCCTGCTGACCTCCTCGCCCTTCTCCGTCTCTGCAAGGTGAGGTGCACCGCGAGGCCGATCACACTTCTTTTTCAGGGGTGTCGTTGTTTCGTTTAGCTTCCCGTCTTGGCACTTAAACCCTACTCTCGCCGCATCGCTTGGTCGAGCACGTGTGCCCGGAATCATCGTCCTGCTCCACTCCACTCCCCTTCCGCCTGGGGCGTGTCTGCGCCTCTTATCGCTCAGTGAGGGCAATCGGGCAACCGCTGCCGACTTTCTCCTTCTGCTCTGCCACCCAAAAGACAAGGCACAATGCTCGATGAGCGGCACGTGAACGCAGACCCAAACACCATCTCTACGTTGGATGAGCCGGTGCTGCAGACGCTGTTGCGTGACGCCAAGGCGATCGGGCGCAAGCTTATCGTGGTGGTGTGCCCCCCTCTCAGTGAAGAGAAGGAGCTTCGTGATTGGGATCTCTGGGGGCCGCTGTTCCTGTGCCTTATTCTGGCGTCCATCCTCACCATAAACGCCAGCGAAGACCAGGGGGCCGCCGTCTTCTCGGCCGTCTTCGTCTTTGTCTGGATCGGCGGCCTCGTCGTCACCATCAACGCCAAGTTGCTGGGCAGCAAGATTATGTTCTTTCAGACATACTGCGCCATGGGCTACTGCTTGGCGCCCATCTGCCTCGGAGCTCTTTTGTGCTGCGTCATTCCGTGGTTCTTGGTGAACCTCGTGCTGTGCGTCGTCGCGTGGGCATGGGCCTGCTGGGCTGCCCTGCGCTTTTTCCGTAACACTGTGAGCGCTGACCGCGAGGGGCTCGTGGTGTACCCGGTCGGGCTCTTCTACATCTTCTTTAGTTGGATGGTACTCGTTGGTGTTTGAAGAAAGGTTCGCCGACCTCGCGCTCGGCGGTGTGGTGGCCGTCTGTGGTGCACTAGACCACCTGCAGAACGTAGGGAGGGAGGGGGGAGGGCAGTATGCGTAGGAGTTGGCCATGTAATCCATATTAGAGGGTCCTGTGAAAGCATTTTGGCTCGCTCAGTTGCGGCAGCAGAGTCTCGCGGTATTCGCGATGCACTTGCCGCCACCTCCTTTCGCTCCCTTCTCTTAGCCTTTGGTGTCCGGTTGGTTTGTCTGCGTCTGAGGCTGAGCCGTCGAGTGCCTCTTCTCAATCGATAGGCGCGCCTGCCTCGGTGGATGCGTAATGCTCCACGTTGTCCGAAGTGTCTGTCTCTTTCGGCTGCGTCTTTTCCTGCAACTTCCCCCCTCCTCCCACTCATGACGAGGGGCTTACGCGCCCCAGCGCCTGTGGTGGTACCTCAGGGCTCCGGTGCCCCACCCCCGCCCTCTGTGAGACGACGCCAGGCAGCGCGCCTCCCCCGTCGCTTCCTCATCTCCCCTGCTGATGCCACACCACTTGTCGCGCAGGCAGGGCCGAGTACCAGCGACTTGCAGAAGTGAGAGCGACGCATCGCTACAGAGGCCGGCCGTCAGCCCCCGCGTGGCGTCGACGTGACTGGGGCGCATCTCACGTGACGCGCACTGCCTGCTGGTGTGTGGGGCCTCGACCACGCTGCGAGGGATGAGGCGTGTCGCGACCAGCACGGTGGCAGCGGGTGTGTGCTGAGCTGGAGTGCCGAGGCCGTGCTCCGATGACGGGGTCGGCGCGTCACTGGAACGCGTGTCCACGCCCGCTTTGCAGCGGGCGAGGTGGGGCTGTGGCTGGCTGGTTGGGGGATGTCGGGTTGTGGCCGGCTCATGTAAGTGTGTGTAAGTGTGTGTGTGTGCGGTGCAAGACGGCGAAAGTCTTTGAGAAGAGCGCTTCACAGCGACTGCCGCTCGCCTCTTCGTGCAACGGCATAATGTCCTTTTCTTTCCCCCTCTTCCTCTCTCTACCTCTAAGGCACACGCACACATTCACAGGCCTTCAGGCTGGCGCCGGCTCTCCACCGCCTTCAAATCCTCTCCCTCCACGAGCACTCTTCTGCCTTTCTCTGGGGTTGCCGGTCAGACGGTCGACCCCTCCAAATCTCCTTCGACAACCTTGTTGCACTCTGCGCCCCGCTCTTCATGTGTCGGCTCTCCCGTAATTCGACGTTTTTCTTTATCGACTCGAGGCGCGTGCGTGAGAAGTGTTCATCTGTGTGGGTGTCTGGCACGTGCTCTTTCTGCCCCTGGGAGGCCCTCAGCCCCTTCTGCGCTGCTGTTCTCCGTCTCCGTCACACCTCTTCCCTGATCGATCGCGGCGTCAGCCTTCGCGGTACGGCAGATATACGCTCGTCGACTCAGCCTGTGTAGGCAACTGGCATTCTTTTTTTCCTCAATAGGCTGTCATCTTCGCTGTTTCTTCCTCAACACTGTCTGCACGAGGTTGAACTCCTCCTCTTCGAGCTCTCCTGCTGTTCTGCCAGTGCCGATCAACGCGCTGCCCTTGAGAAGAGGTGTCGTGGTAAAGGCTGAAGCGAGAAGGCCTCCACGCCACAGGTCATGCCTGCATCGAATCGTGTGCGCCTTTCGCCGATTGACGAGGCCAGACGGCTCATCAGCCATGCTGCTTCCGAGCAAGGCTGTACCCTATCCGGCTTTGAGGACGACCACGCCCCTGACTTGATGGCTGATACAGAGGCCTTCAACGATGTGGCGCAGGTGCGCCGCCAGTGTGAGGCACAATATGAGTTCGCCAAGCAGCTGGATGATCTGTGGGGCCGTGAGCCTGCCTACACGCCGACAGTGGAGGACAAGGCGAACTGGTTCCAGCAGCTGTACTACGGGTGGGTGGGGGACTTCATTTACAAGGCTGCAGCCGGGAGCATCACTGAGAAGGATTTGCCGCCTCCATCGCGGAATACGCGAACGTATAACACGGGGCGCAAGCTCTCGCGGCAGGTGCACGCTGATATTGAGGCAAGCCGGAGGTGGGACGGGTATGCTGGGTGCGAGGTTACGTACAAGGCGGAGGCAGAGACGAGCGGCGTGCTGCGGTGGATCGGCTACTTGCAGCAGTCCGATTACCCGCGGTCGCTGGTGGCTGGGGTGGAGTGGCGTGTGGCACCGCGGCACCGGCGGCAGGCCACGAAGGGCAGCGGGGCGGCACTGCACAACGGCGTCGTGCACGGCGAGCGGCTATTCTGGCCGCACAAAGAGAACCAGCGGTGCTCGTGCGAACCGGTAGACCGTCTGCACCTCAGGTCGGCGCGCAGTCCAATGTGTCCCGGGCCACCGCCGCCGCTGAATCTCTTGATGACCCTCTGCAAGACGCACTGGTACCATGTGTGGGCACAGGTCTTGCCGAAGCTGCTGTCAGACGTCGCCGCTGTACTTTTGCCGGTGCTGTTAGAGTATTATGTGAAGTACCTCGGCGCGGACAGTGCGTCGTGGGGCTGGGGCATGGGACTTGTGTGGACGATCTTTCTCACGAGCGTGGTTCAGAGCTGCATGGCACACAAGTACGACCACATCAGCATCCGAAGTGCGGCGCTATTCGAGACGTCGTCGATGGCGCTGCTGTTCGAAAAGTGCTTCACAGTGTCGCAGCGGTCGCTGCGGCGACCGGACATGTCTGTGGGCCGCATCATGAACATGGTGGGGAACGACGTGGATAACATTAGCAGCCTTAACTGGTACCTGATGTACTTTTGGAGTGCCCCACTGCAGCTGACGCTCTGCTTTTTGTTGCTGTTGCGGCTTGTCGGGTGGTGCGCGCTGCCGGGCATGGCCTTCC